>NC_056726.1:737804718-737817218 GCF_019279795.1 Protopterus annectens | reverse complement strand
TAGCTGTTAACCTGCCCATTCTTCTGCAAGATTGATATTCTGAGAATGATCTGTACACCTGTGAAAGCCACGTGTTGTACTGCTGTACTTTATCATACTCACAGTATCAAAGGCACAGTTGTGGCCACTGGCAATCACTCTCATATGTTTGCAGGTCCCTCTGGAGTGACAGCAAGGTAGCCAATCCATGCTGGTGAGTGTGTAATAACAATACTATTGCTAATGACATGTGCATGTCTTATGGAGGTGTAGTGTGTGCACATGTAACACACCTACACATAATGCATGCTGCGCATGTTTGCTGTGAGACTATGCATATCCCATTATTCTCAGTAGCTGCCTCACTCACATGCAATACACAGAGCATGACACACATGTGTGGCAACACAGTACTGGACATTTTATAGGCACACCAGATACACATGTACACAACACACACGTTTGGCATACACACTACACCTTAGCCTGCTACACATGTCCAATTATGACATCTGCTGTATGGCCAGCCTTCAGCATCCCACTTATCTACGCAGCACACATAATATACCTGAGGGGTAGAGGCCTATCATGTCTTTGTGCAACAGTCTGGAACAAGTAATACATTCATGTTAGGCAATGCTCACTATTGGCCACCTTACACACCCATGTAACAAGTGGCTGTGTAATTGTGGATGTAGTCATGTTACTGCACTTCAAGTACAGCATGCTAGCTGCCTGTCTGGCACACATTATTATTGTTGACTGACCACAAGAAGCATGTTGATCATGGCTCACGTTACTACACCATATCCAGTTCCACTGACCACAAAAGTACACATAGCTGTTATTGTGTAGTACCGTCATGTGTTTTGTGTGTGCTTGTGTGTGTGTGTGTGTGTGTGTGTGTGTGTGTGTGTGTGTGTGTGTGTGTGTGTGTGTGTGCAAATGTATGCACCCACAGCTTGTAACACTTGCACAACATTGTTATGTCCTTGTACACATTGTGTCCCAGGGTGGAGACAATCACTGAACAACTACACACAAACATCAAGTACATGTATACTGTTATTAACAAGGGCTGTCTACACTTGCACTGCATGTTCCTGTGCAACACATAACCTGCATGCTGACACGTGTGCAGCTATGTTTTTCCTTGTGAAAAGGTCACCCACCCTAAAACAGTATTGTGTATTTGTTGGATTGCGGGTGTGTCTGTGTTTGTATCCGCTGTACTGAGGAGTGTGCCTGTGTGCTTGTGTGCCCGTGTGCATGTGCTCCTGTGTGCATGTGCGCCTGTGTGCATGTGTGCATGTTTGCATGTGTTCATGTGCACCTGTGTGCATGTGTGCCTGTGTGCATGTGTGCATGTGTGCATGTGCACCTGTGTGCATGTGTGTATGTGTGCATGTGTGCCTGTGCACCTGTGTGCATGTGTACCTGTGTGCATGTGTGCATGTGTGCATGTGCGCCTGTGTGCATGTGCACCTGTGTGCATGTGTGCCTGTGTGCATGTGCGCCTGTGTGCATGTGTGTATGTGTGCATGTGTGCCTGTGTGCTAATACCGTATACACATTTGTAAACTGTGTTTCCTATCTTTCCCTCACACGTTCTGATGTTGCTCTGGTGGAGTGCAGCAGGGAACCTGAAGCCACTGCTGGGGATAGTGGTAATGATGATACATGCATAATGGCACAGGGAGGTGTGACAGGGTCTGTCGTTGGTCATCCAATTGACAGTACACAGCAGTCAACCCCATCAATGCGCACAGTCATCCTGCCGATACATCCGTTGTCACCAATGTCCTTAGCTGAGGGACAGCATACAGTGGGCATTGACCAGGGTAGTGTGGTATCATTGGCACATGCATCCCCTCGCAGCAGCCATGGCCAGATTCCTGACATGATACCACACAGGCAGATGTCCAGGGGTTCTCGTGGGAGCATCCATGGGTGTACTGCCCCTGTCAGACATGCCCACAGAGGTCTATCAACCTCAGCTATGTTCTGGGCTGTAATGCAGGCACAGGCACGTACGGAACGGTACACCAGACAGGGTCTGAGGGAGCTCAGAGCACATCGCACCGCTATGAATGACACTATGCGTGATGTTGCGTCTGCCATCCGTAACATCAACGAGGTCATTGATAGACGTTGGGGGGACACATTAGATCTGTTCCACAACTACATGTCCAGGAGCCAGGACAGTGCAGGATGGTTGAGGCGTCAACATGGATGTCTGCCAGCAACATTATCAGCTGCCAGTCTTCGCGGACGACAACAAACCCACAGCCACTTCCATAGTGCCAGTACCAGCCCCAGCAATGCTGGGTCTGTACTGTCATTAGACCGTCCTAGAAGACCATGTGCACATGGCTCTGGACAGTCCCAGTAGGGACATGTGTCCAGTCAACAACCCACTGCTTCTGATGACAGTACCCAGTCTGGCTTAGTACCTGATACTGTCCGTAGCACCCCTGCCAGGCACAGGTACCGTGTCCATGGCCAGAGACAGTGACCTGTATGACCTGGCTGGTACAGTCTGTGGCTGTCCACAAACACCTGTATATGGCAGCCACATGGTGGAATTGTGTGCATGCATACACACACACATAATGCTAACACCTAGGGCTAACACATACAGACACACATCGCAGCAACGTTGCCCCATCTTGTACTGTTGTCCCTCACTAACACACACACACATACATGTTGATTGGATGTGTCAATGGCAGACTCTGGCAAACCAACTACACACCCTGTGCATATGATGAAACTGTGCCACCTCCTGCCATCTGTAACATTGATGCTGGAACAGGATAGCATGGTACTGATGCACAGGGTGACTACATAGCACTGTAGTAATATTATCATGTTGTTAACAGTACACTGTAATGATATTGTTGAGAGTATATTTGAGCATGCATGATGCATTAACTATGTTTGTCATTGCAGTTTTGTATACACCAGTGTTAATTCCCAAAGTGTACTGTCTGCACATGTGCCACATGGCTGTTGTGTGTACCTGTGCCTGCATGTGTTGGGGTGTGGACAGTACATGTGTGATGTTTGCATCACCGATTTGCAGGTGTACATTTGGGAACATGGTCAGCATGGGACATGACATGGTTTGACAGTATTACGGTTTCCACATGTCAATGGTCTGCATTCTGGTAGTATACACAGCTTACATAGTCTGACATTCAGTGGTCATTACATGGTGTCTCCTCAACTGATACACAGATGTAGGAACCTGGTGTCAGTGATATCCCTGCAGTACTACACTATACCAGTAGCCATTGTTGCTGAGCCCCACACATCCCTGGGAACAATACCCTTTGGCATATAGCAGTCTCATGTACATGCCAACACACTATGGATATGTCCATCCATGACTGCAAATACATACAGTGGCCTACAATGCATTCTACACATGACAAACCTAACCACAACAAGGGTATCATATGGACAGATACCTGTTGTCCAAGCCATGGTATATTGCTGTAACGCTACTGTGGCATTGTCATCGGCATGTAGTTAACATAGTATTCCAACAGTACCATGTAGGTGGTAGCACCCATCATGTAGAATGAGTAATGGTGTGTACATGTGGACAGGTGTTATCTTGTCTATCCTGTGATATTCACATTTCCAAAGGTATTCTGCAGTCCCTCTGTGTATCACCTAAGCAAGAAGATGTCTGTATGCATATCGGAAAAAGTTGCCATACACCTACACTAGATGGCCATCATTCATAGACTTTGCTGTGTTTTAACATGTCTGGCATATACTGCAGACATGAACCGTCACCCACATTAATCTATCAAAGCTTTCATGGGTGTGTGGCACATACATACATACATGTATGGCCTAAGGTCTGGTAAGCTGCGGCACATGTCGGCAAAGGTAAAAACTGTATTAATTTGGGGCAGGCTTCACACATAGGAACTATTATAGGTCACAGGTACATATCTGCATGGCAATTACTGTTATAATAATATGTCATACAATAATGAAAGCAAAACACTCAACACATTCACAAACTGTGTGCCAAACGCACACATGGCATTTGTAGGATTCAAACCCCTACCAAACTATGTTATGATACTTGAGACAGACACATTAGCACAATGTGCTATTTGCATTACTGGATGATTTCCCTTCTCCTGCTGTATTTATAGGGTGCTGACATAATCAGTCTTTCCAAAGAAGAATGTACATCTTTAACTATCCCTCAGTATGGGGGAATAACAATGTCTGTGCATTCACAGAAACCTAGTTCAGGGTCACATATGCACACTGGCACTGCCAGGTTATGTTCTATACCATGCTTCATGACCACAGGACTTGTGACACAGAACACAAGTAGGGGGTGTATCCATATACATCACAGATACACACACCTCTGGGTTGGTCCCACTGCACTAAGCATGACAGGCCATACATATACACCTACCATTGTGCAAAACTGCCTTTTGGTTTGGTGTGTAGTTCAGACCACCCACCCATACCCAGTCACCACACTTGGCTTTCCTGGGAACAGTGTTGGATATGAAGGTCTTCACACACACCATTATAGTGGTTGACTTCAGGTACACAAATATTGACTGGGGATACTACTCAAGCCCTCAACATCACCCTACAGCCACTACAATTTGTGAATCCATGTGCTATGGCACAACCAGTCACCACACCCACTAGGGGGAATACATATTGGACCCGATCATCACCAACATGGGGACTCTATGTTCCACACCAGAGGTAGAACTGATAATGTTAAGATCAGACCATGATCAACTTTCCCTGGACATCCATATCCCGTCCCCACACCCAGCCAAGGAAATCACTGTAAAGAATTTCTCAAAAGCAGACTTTGCACTTGTGAAGACTGGGGTGGAATACTTTAGAGGCCCCGTGCTGGAGGTTAATACAGACCAATCTGCAGAATTCTTTACAAACGCATTGTATGAGCAGCTGCAGGTATGCATTGATTATCCTATCCCACATAAAACCATGACTCCTCCAAAACAGGAGACCTGTCTGGTTGACCCCAGCCATATATAATCTGTACAACTGAAGGAGGAAGCTACTACATAACAGAGCAATATCCCACAGACCCAGATAGATCATAACCTCTCCTTTGCTAATCACATTGACAGAGAGTCATTGCTAAGAACTTTGTATAGCCCTCCTTCTCACATGGGTGTTTGCATGTAGATCATGTGAGGTCATTGTGGCCCTCTACTACTCACTCATCAGGACCATGTTTGACTACAATGCCCCTCTTGGGGTGTACCTTACCCAACACCTGCGGCAACTACAGTGAACACAACAGTACCTCCCCAAGAGAATCATGGGCTACACACAGATGTCCTATGCAGCTCAGCTAAAGGATCTCCAGCTCTACTCAGTTGCTTAACGCCTGCTCAGAGGTAATCTATGCCTGACATACACAGCCATTTCAAACCCAGAAGTAATGGACATGCTCCACCTCATAACATCCAAGACCCTTACAGTTACACACTCCAGGAACGTAAACCTCAGCACAAACATAAATAGGACATGCTGCAGGGACAGACTCATTACTCACAGGCTCCCCTCACTCTGGAATTGAATCCCAATTAAAGTTAGACATAGCCCCTCACCAACCCTCTTCCAGCATAATACAGCCGCATGGATGGGAAATTGCAAATTCATCCCTGGGATCTCCACTGTGTCCCTGCTTGACAGAAGCACAGCAAGGGTGCCTTCTGTGACCTACTTTACAGAGGCACAGTAGGCTACTCTACTGGGGAGGCAGACGCCAAATATACTCTGCCTTGGCTTATGAATTCCCCAGGGCAGACAGCCTAGTATTCACCTCTGCACCTATGTTTATGTTTGGGATGCACAATATTTGTTGCTGCTACTGTTTGCAGGTCTTTATTGCCGTAGCTTTCACAGTTTCTGTGAACAACGTGTGTATCTGCGTAACATGTTTGATCATGACAGGGTTCCGGTATATTAATATATGTGTCTGTTGTCATTTAACTGTGTGCACAGGGTGGATTGCTGGATCGTGGGAGGTTCCTGGCTTAACACATACAACTGCCAGATATGTGTGACTGACTGATATACTCAGACAAGGCCTAAGTGTGTGAGCATGCCCAGTTCAGGCTTTCCATGGTTTGTTGCCTGACATGTGTCTCATTTATCCAAGTATGTGAGCATGCCCAGTGCAACCTTTCCATATGTTGTGATCTGAAGTCCACTACATTTGTGGTTGTGTGTGAACATGACCAATATTGACATTAATACTGTGTGTGTTGGAAGTCATGTTGTGTTCTTACTGCCAGACTCCTTTGTGTCATACCTCAACAGGGATTATGCTATGCTTGCAGGGTTTCCATGGGATAGTTTGCAAAGACTTGTCAACATTCTCGCATACTGGCTGAACACTGAGATACTGTCATGGTGTAGTGGTTCAGTACTTTCACTATGGTGCACAGAATCATGGGTTTGAGTCCCATCACTGCTGTAAATGCTCATACTGAGCAGACCAAACTAGTTAAGGGCCAGTTGGGCAACTATGAGAATGTTGCATTTTGTTCAGCTATGGCCTACTTAAACCAGGCTTGTCCAACATTGCTGTGTATTCACCAACTTGGGTGGACATTGGCAAACATTACTCCACAGTGACCACAGTTGTACTACTTGGTGTGTGTGATTCTGTTCATAGGTTCATACTAGGCTATCTGCCCTAGGGCATTTATAATCCTATCCAGAGTGCGTTTGGCTTTCAACACACATTGTAAGTGGGGTTCGCCATTACATTTTTCATGGTTAGTATACTGTGCCTCTGGCTAACAGTGACATAGAAGTGATACCCAGGGTAAACCTACAATCTCCCATCCACTCATCAGGATTCCTCTTGAAGAGAGTTAATGAGGGACTCAGGCTAACCTGGAGTGGGAGTTTACTCAAGAGTGGGGGGAGCCTCTGGGTTATGGATCTGTCACTCCAGCATGTCCTATTTATTTCAGTCCTGAGGTTCAGGTCTCTTGAGCGCATAGCTTGATGGGATTCTGATTTTCCAAGGTGCGGCATGTCCATTGATTCCAGGTTGGACATGGCTTTATACATCTAGCACAGATCGCCTCTGGGCAGGCAGTATGCCACTGAGTGGAGCTGCAGTTTCTTTAATCGGGCAGTGAATGGCATGTGTTTGAGCCCTTTGATCCTCCTGGTGATGTACTTTTGTGGTCTTTCCAGCTGCTGCAGGTGTCTGAAAAGGTACATCCCACAAGGGGCATTATACTCAATTATGGGCCTGATGAGGGATGAGTTAAGAGGCACAATGACCTCCACTGATGTAGATGTGATTACCTTCATGATTAGGTGGGCTATATGAAATGTTTCTCTGAACACTTTGGCCTCTTGGTTGTCGAATGTGAGATTGCTATCGACTTGGGTCCCCAGGTCCCTTATCACTTCTTCCATATTTAATGGGTTGCCACATATGTAGTAATTTGTGGGCACTTAGTTTTTGACAAAGAGGAGGACTATACACTGTTTTGTGTTTATCTTGAGGACATGGCTCTGGCACCAGTTGTCTGTTTCTATGAGGCCCTTTTGTAGGATGCTTGTGTCAGCTGGAGGGTCGATTATGGTGCCCAGTTTGCAGTCATCTACAAACTTGTTCACCAGAAGTCCTTCTGTGTTGGCCTGTACCTCTGAGAAATATATACCAAACAAGGGAGGTCCCAGGACTGAGCCTTGTGGGATGCCAGTTGTAGCTGGTTTGTGGTCTGACATGGCTCCAGCATTTCAGACCATGTGGGTTCTGTCCTTGAGCCAGTTTGCAACCCATCTAGTGACATAGGGGGTTCTATTGAAGCTAGTGATCTTATCTATGATGACCAAGCGGGGTACTGTATGGAAGGCTTTTGCAAGGTCCAGGTAGGCTGTGTGGACCACCATCCCCTCATCAATGGCCTTGGTGACTGTTTCAAATGACTCAACCAGGTTTAAGAGGCAGGATCTGCCCTTAACTAAGCCAAAATGGGTAGGATCCAGTGTCTGTGTGTCCCCAATATGTTTATTTTTGAGGTCCATGATGATCCTTTCCATAGCTTTGCAGACTAACCTAGTCAGGCTTCTGGGGCGATTGTTTGCAGTATCCATTGAGGCACCACCTTTGTGGAGAGGGTCCACTGTTGCTGTACACTGCTCTTTGGGTACATATCGTGTGTTAAGGCTGACATTGAACAGTGGTTTTATGTGTGTGTTCAATTCTTCTTGGGGTTCATGTTGGACACAGCCCAGGACACCGTCTGGTCCCATTGATGCTGTGTGTTTTGCTTTGGAGAGGCTGGTTGTTACCTGAGCATCTGTGATGTCAGGGGGCTAGCACTCTGCTGGGATATATATTTGCCCTTTTGGTGGGGAGGGGGGGAGAAGTTTGCACTGAACCTGTCAGCTTGGATGTTGGCAATGTCTTTGGGTTTGTAGTATTGTTTGTCATTTTGGACTAATTCTGAACATATCTGGGGATTCCCACACAGGCTCCTACAATAAGTAAAGAATGCCTTGTGAATATCCTTGGTGTCCTGTATGATTTTTGTCTCACAGATGGCCTTAGACAATTTTATGTGTGGATGTTGTTTTTCAATAATACTGGTCAGAGATGGCTTTCCTTTTTGTGATTTGGATCTATCATATAGTAGCTTCCTCCTTGTATTGTATGGTTTGTTTATGGCTGGGGTCCACCAAACAGGATGCCTCCCTTTGGAGGATTGGGTCTTGGTTTTATTTGGGATTGCATGATCCATGCATTCCTGATGGTGTTTATAGAATGCATTTATAAAGGGTTATTAGGTCTGGGCCGTATTTTCCACAGACACAGAGGCTGTGAAGGATTCCACCTCAGTTCTGAGGTGTGTGACATATGCTTTAGTGAACATTTTTCACTGTGGTTTTCTGGCCATGGGCTGGGGTGGGGATGTGAATATCCAGTGAGATTACTATCAGGTGTGATCGTACCAGTGAGGGATACACTTCTGGTCTTGGGCATAGAGTCCCCATGTTGGTGATGATCAGGTCTAGTATGTTTTCCCCTCTTGTGGGAGTGGTAGCAAGTTGTTTCATAGCATTTTGGTTTATAAATTCTGGGAACCTTTGGCCTAGGGTGTTGGAGCTTGGGTAATGCTCCCATTGTATGTTTGGGTAGTTGAAGCCGCCTAATATAATGGTGTTTGGGGAGATCTTCATATTTTCATGTGTTCTCCAGTCGGCCAAGTGTGGTTCTTGGGTTTAGGAGGGTGGTCTGTAGCAGGCTGTGAACTGGAAGGCGGTTTTACCCACTGTTGGTTACACATGGATAGTCTCTGATGCTTCATGCTGTGCCACCAACCTGGGGGTGTGGGTATCTTTGACAAATATTGATACTCACCCTCCTTTTGTAGTTTGTTCCATGTTTTGCAGCTGTAAAGCATGGTATGAGGTGTACCTGTGAATGCTAGGGTGCTCTTGGGAGCCTTGAACCAGGTTTATGTTACTGCACAGATATCAACATTGTCCATGCTGAGGAGTGTTTGGAGTGCATACATCTTGCAGTTTAGACTTCTGGCATTGAGTAGCATTACTTATACTTTCTTATCCCTTATGATACCTATGGAGGTGGGTTTGTCTTTTGAGCCTTACCTAGAAAAGGCACTATGGGGGTGACAAGAGCCTTTGGCAATATCCAATAGGCCACAGGTGATAGGTGAAATCCATCCCTAGCAAAGCATCATGTCTTGTCGAGCATCTCATCCCAGGCTGACAGGCATTGAATCCCCTTTCACTGACACCAATACTTAAGCCAATTGTTGTAATTGATCATATTGTCTTCATATTGTGGCCTCATGTTTGGTGAGGGTAGGATGCTACTGAAGGTCATCAAGTTTGCATATACAAATTGGTGGTAAATGCTGTTTAGCACTACCTTACATTGCTTAACACATGACAATCATGCCTCAGGTGGTGCTGCAGGGCTGCCTATGTCGGATGCGCATACTGCACTCCCTATACATGTTTGGAAACAGGTAGTGTCAAGTTAGGCATCCCTTTTACTATATGTGTGAGTCAGAGAGAGGTATCATTTCCAGGGTTCCTACTGAGCCAGTGTATGTGCTATGCGTTGCCTCTTTGCCAAGGCCAAGGCATACTGGGCACGCCTCCGTCTGCCTACTGGGGCAGGCTCAGGTTGTTCCTCCTCTGAGTCATACTCTGCCTGTGATGGCCTTGGCACTGGTGGGGGGCTGTTTGGCCCAGGCCTATGGTGGTCCTGTTGCAGCTGTTTTCGCAGGATCATATTATGTAGCATAGCACATACCATGACAGTTTGGGTACATGTAGTTGGTGAGTATTGCAAGGCTCCACCAGATGTGTCCAGGCTCCGGAACCGTGACTTGAGCAACCCAAACACACGCTCAATTACATTTTGCATTTGTGCGTGTGCCTCATTATGGCATTCTTGTTCAAGTGTGTGTGCATTTCTGATGGGTATCATCAGCCACGTCTCCAGTGCATAGCCAGCATCCCCACTAAGTGACCATGTGGGATGTTCCCATTGGCAAATGTCTGGTACAGCTGTGTCAGATGCCAGATATGGTAATCATGGTAGCTTCCAGGGCAGCCAGCACACACATTCATTATTATGCCCTGGGCATCACACACGACCTGGCAGTTGATGGAGGGGAAGCCCTTGCGGTTAATGTAGGCCCTACCCTGCTCACCGGCTGGTGCTTTGATGCGTATATGCATGCAGTCTATTGCACCCAATACCTCAGGGTATTCTGCTATTTGCTGGAAGAGACACATATTGCTGGCCAATACCTCACGGGAATTAGGGAAATATACATGATCACCGACGTGCTAACATGGCATCCATGAACTGGTGCAGTACCCTGGATGCAGATGCCTGTGATATCCCCATCATATCACCAGTTGGTCTCTGAAAGGTACCTGTTGCTAGTATTCTTAGGCCAACACATACCTTGGTTTCCACTGGGATGGGTTCCCCTCTATTGGTTCTGTGTGTGAGGCGTGGCCTGCACAGCTCCACAATTTTCTGCAGGAGGTCTCTGTCCACTCTATAGTGCTCCACTATCTCCAGCTCATGTAACCCCTGGTAGGTGACACTGGGCCTGTATGCTCTTCTCAGTCTCCTCACTGTGGGTTGTCCGGCAGCATTTGCATTGTCACCACCCTCAGCATGTTGCATATGTCATCTTATAACAGCAATGGCAGCCCCTAGCATTTGTTGTCTGAGTGAAGCTTTTTCAGTTTTCACTTCTAGTAGCATACTCCAGTGTTTCAGTGTCTCTTGTGAGAAACAAACTGCACTGTTGTTTGCAGAGTTTTAAGTGCTGGGCTGGAATAGGCTAGTGTTCTGCCTGTGTTATTGCCTGATTCAAATTGTTTTCACCTGCTAGCTCTACTAGTATCACCTGGTAGCTTCCTGCTATTTGATGTGCTTCCTTTTTCCTTTCTGTTTCCTCAGGGGGAGCAATGCGTATACAAGCGCAAACACACTCACAGCAGCTCACACACGCACATACATGCTTAGATGGACTAAAACTTGCTTATTCAGGCTAAAATGCGTGCACACCAGCACAAACAAGTTTACAGGTCTTCCAACAGCCTTATACATGCTTACTCCGGCTTAAACGCGCGCACTCACGCTTCCACGCGCGCACTCTGTCTTAGTCAAGTTTACAGGCACGCACACGCATGCATTCCTGCTCAGAAAGAAACTTTGGTGTTATCCACAGTATACACCTTCCATTTCTTGGCTTTCCCTGGCCTACCTGTTGACACACCTCTTTCCACGATGTCTAACTGACACCTAACAGATGCCACTGTCCTCCAATGAGCTGCACTACTTTCATACATACCCCCCTCATGATGTCACCTATCTCCTACTCTGTTCCTCCCCATATCCTACTCCTACACTCCACTGACTGTACTCATTTGCTATGTAAAAGTGCGATTCACTATCCTAACACTCATTTACATAGGATTGCCTACTAATGCTTGGTTATATGTCTTAGACTGGGCTTCTCCTCTTAGCAACCCCTACTCGGTGGCCATGTTGTCTTCAGCCTGCTATTCCCTTACATTGAAATTTGACAATTTTCATAAATTCCATGCTTGTGGCTTTTATTGCCTTATTTTATGATTTTTATATCGCACCCCATTTGCGCGGCGCTGCACTACGCTTAAACATCGGAAATTGGCAAAAAAAATAATTTTTATTTTAATTTTGCACCAGGGAAACTTTCAATGGCCGTATATTTGGCCATTGGCATGCTTCCTCAACCATATACAATCTTTATTTGGAGCTGACAAGGCTCCATTTTGCTATTTGCAGAATGGTACTCAGTTGTCAACTGAGTACATTTCTGCAGCTAACACGTCTCCTACTCGGACAGGTTTCTGCTTCCTGGATCACAAATTTACCTCATTTGCATGCCTTTCAGCTGCAAGTGAGGTAATTTGCA
>NC_056726.1:737757218-737799718 GCF_019279795.1 Protopterus annectens | reverse complement strand
AGTACACACTTTAATTTTATAATTAAGACTCCTTCAAATTGACTTAATTCACAATCAGTTAAATATCCATTTGAAACACAACTTATGACTTGAACAACCAATAGTGTTTCAAAAGAACAAATCTATTGCATAAAATATTTTAATAAAAAAGCTTAGTAAAGATTATATTGTCTCTCTAAAAAATGTTTTTTAAATGCTCTTATGACTAACTGATAGATTGAGACCTGGGAAAACATATGCATTCAACTTGATTTGCCATGGTTGCTCCCTTAAATCTAACTCATCATCTCTACTGGCCAAGTGTCAGCTACAAAGCTATACATATTCAAACCAAAGCACTTAGAAGTACTCTTGATCTTACTAACACCTGCAGAAATTGTTGGCATACTGTCAAAAAGTGTTTAAGCTTTCTATCTTGTAATGATTACGTCTGTTTCTTAAAAGCTATATTAATTGTCTCATGTCTAACTGAAATATTTTCCATTTGTTGCTTATTATTTCCTTATGGCCTCAGCGACAACTGAAAAACAAGTGGCATGGCCATTTCCATTGTCCGTCTATATTATTTGAATCTGTATCTGTATTTATGAGAAGAGTTGACATATTGGATAATCACACTCATAAATTTAACAAGCAAATCACCAATACTTTATTGTGTTTTATTAAAAGTTAATTCTCTATAACTCATTGTCCCTTTACTATATTGGACTTGAAATATGTGGGATATATGCTTGAATAATTCAATAATGAATTATATGTGATAGTTTTAGAATGTGCCTTTGTAGCTCATCTTTTACAATATACATCTTTATAAGCTGAATGTCTAAAAGACTGATTTTTCATTATTGTTTGCAGTGGTAAAATGCCACATATATATACTATGTAACCTTTGTTCATTGTCTACCATACAAAATGATAGTATTCATGAAATGGTAATAAAGGAATATTTTCTCAAAATTGGTATTAAATTATAAAAAGTTTTGTTCCATACCTCTCTGGACAAAGCCTTAAATAAAAGTGGGACAAAGGCCCCAAAGTAGGGACAGTTTTTAAATATTGCTCCTACAAACTTAGAAAGTTGATAGAATAACAGGTTTTGTGGATTCACTTCATAATCTTGAAATACTGAATTCTCAAATTTCAGTATCTTGAGACCATTAAGCTGAAAGTCCATAAAGCCGAAACCCCAGAAGCGCGGAATTTAAAATTGCGACTACTATACAAAACATACTGCACATGCACAGACAGAAACATACAACTCCCTACACATACACAAACACAAACACCTACCCAACATACACCCCCCTACTTAAATATTCTAACTCCGAAGTCGCACTACACAGACAAACACACAAAAGCACCACTACACAAGCTACATTCCCCTCGCACACACACATCACACTAACAATACACACGGACACACACTAAAGCCTCTACCCAAAATCCATAAAATACAAATACTTACCTACATCTTCAACCATCCACTCACATACCGCAACACCAGAACTGCTAATTTAAAATCTCCGAACTTCAGGATTTTGAATTTCACGCTTCTGGGGTTTCGGTATTCTGCACTTTCATCTTTCTGGTCTCGGGCTACTGAAATTCTGGATTTCAGTAGTTTGAGATTCTGAAGAGAACCCAGTTTTGCATTAGTGTAAATTTTCTGAAGGGTATGAAGTCTGAAACTCAAATGTCTGTCACTATTTTTTAACTTAAATCTTTAATGATTTGCCACTAACTTGCCAAAAAACATGATTTTATGGAAAACAGACCAAAAATACAAGGCAAAAATCTGGACATTCTGCAAAAATCTGTACAGGTGAGAGGTATGTTTTGTTCCCAGTAAGCTATAACCAAATATGAAGAACTGGGAGCTATAGTGGTTTCCTCTGCCTCTCCTCTTAACTACTGAAAATATTTATTATTAAAAAACTAAGAAAACATTGCTTAGAACCTGCTCAATACATTCAGATAAAAACTTAACTTGTTTCCAGGAATATTTATCTTTGAATCATATGCTACTAAACCATTGAATTTCCATATCATGATGTATGACCATACATAATACTTTTACATACAGTGTTACTTACATTTTGTTTTAACTTCTCCACAAAATCAGATAAATATCTTATGAAGAACTTTTTCCCACTGTTTCATTTAATGCTTTATCTGTAAATGTTGATTCTTTTTCCAACACAGACCCTTGAGCTGAAACTAGGTGTCTAAGTGTGGGTTTACTGAAGCCTTTATAGATTTTGGGAATACCAAACATAGAAACGATTTTTGACTTTTCAAGTGAAAAATGTATTCATTTATTCTGATATAATTCCATTAGAAATGTTCCCTTATAACAAAACATCAATATTTCTATATGTTTTGTGAATTATCATTTTAATAACTAGTTTGTAGAAATCTTTTGCTATCAATATCATTTGTCTACAACAAATTCATTAATACTGTAGCTCAACCATCATCAGTTCACACTCTTCAATTTACCATTACTTAAATTAACCAAAGATGCCCTTTCTTCTGATATCTGATTATAGAACTTTCTGTTAGTGTGGTTATTAAAAATCTTTTAAATATCTCTATCATGCTTCTATAACAAGTACTCCAATCCCAAGCTCATGAAAACCACAGGATCAAAGCCAGGGACCCAAATGTATTTTACCTCATGTAACTACTGGTCATGTTAAAAATGCAATATGAGTTTGACTAGCAGTGACCACACCTTACCCCAACATATTATTTGAAGCAATGTAAGTGTGGCAGCTGTTGGGAGGGAATTGGAAGGGGATTTAAGGGTTAGGGAACAGAAGAGGAGGTTTACAGTTAGGAAGTAGAAAATAACTTTTAAGATTAAGGAGTAGGAATGGAGATTTAGGTTTATAGGTTCATAGGGAAGCTAAGAGTGGAAGGGGAGTTTTAAGGTTAGGGTTAGGGAGCAATTAAGATAATTAAGTTTATAGTGGGGGTGTTAGGTTTAGAAAGCAATAAGGGGCTTGAGGGTTAGGAAGGGAGAACTGAATTTTAGAATAAGGGAACAAGAACTCAGAATACATCTCGACTGTCCAGAGTTTCACAGAATGGCCAGATTTTTGCCTCATGTTTTTGGTCCATTCCTCATAAAATTTGTGATTTTCTGGCCAATCACTGAGGATTAAAATTATTAAATACTAACAAACATTTCAGTTTCAGGTTTCATATCCTTTAGAAATTGCACACTAACACAAATCATGTTATTCTAACAACTTTCTAAGTTTATAAGAACAATATTTAAAATATGTCTCTATTTTTTGGGCCTAAACCCCCTCCCAACATTATTTCAGTAATTGCCCAGAAGTGTTGCTCTAAGAATTTGAGAGGTATAGCCTGGGTTGTGAACAGGATTAGAGTTTATGGTTAGAGTTAATGTTCTGGATGGACCAAACAGTTTTACAGGGCCAGTTATAGGGATGGCTATGTTAAAATATGGGATCGAACTAGTGTGAGGTCTTGGTAAAGCCCTCTAAATCCATTATTTCTTACACATCAGACCTCCCAGAAGGAACAAAGAAATTATCCTTTTCCAGAAGACTTGCTCCAGTTTTTGTAAAGACTCTTGAATATAAATTATACATCTGAAAGGAAATAGGCATACCCTTCTCTATGTATTGTTCCTGTAATTTGTTGAATTTATACCCTTAGTGAAATAACTCTGCTGACTATTTTGAAGTTTCTTCTCTGCTTGAATACTTGGACCCCAATTCTCTTGTAATGTTTCTTATAGTGACTTTGATAATTTTCACCTAATAGCTAAGGATAACTTTGCTTCTGTTAAGTACAAAAATTAAAAATGTTCATGTGTATTAAAGCTTTTTGTGCTTTTAAATTTGCTATTCATCGTGACCTCCTTGAAGCACACTCATACTTTGCTGAAGAGCTACTAAAAATATATTGCCTCCTTTCTTGTTAGTTCTTTTTTCTATAACCACACCTTCCTCCAAGCTGGACTAATTGGATCTATTTTGTTCCACCTTTCCTTCCTTCTGATTATCAGCTTTATAGTTACTGATGTTTCTACATTTTTGCTTTATTTTTTTTTATTTCAATTTCCCTTTTTATCTGAGTTTTATTTGTTTTAAAGAAAAAAACAGTCAACAATAAACAATAACAATGGACAAGCAACACATTCTTATAAAGCAAATATACAGTATTAACGACGTGCAAAATTTAAAATGTGTGTAGTGCTCAACCTAATGTATGCAGAGGAAACACCTGTTAAAAACATCTATTGTCACTATATGGAAACATCACACTTGTGCTGCATTTTAATAACTATTAGATGATGGGCAAACTGTACATCAGTACCCTTATTGGAGAATGTGCGTTCTCCAGCAGGGTATTAATGTACAAGTAATGCCCACCAAAAAATGAGTCCACCATTTAATAGCAGCATGTCAAGCTGCCGTGGAGCTCGGACTGAGAAAATGAAATGGACGCCATTATTTTATGCTCGCTAAACAGCACTTTTGCTGTTTTGTGAGTGTAAAATGTAAACAAAAAAGACAAAAAAGTGTGTGTGTGTGTGTGTGTGTGTGTGTGTGTGTGTGTGTGTGTGTGTGTGTGTGTGTGTGAATGTCTGTGTATGAGTGTATGTATGCATGTCAGTGAAAGTTAGAGTGAGTGAGCCATTATTTTACACTTGCTAAGCCGTGCTTTTGCTGTATAGTGAGTGTAAAATAAATAAAGAAAAAAAATTAAAATAAAGTATGTGTGTGAGAGTGCATGTATGAGAGTAAGAGAGAGAGAGTGATCAAGCAAAACAGAAACACGTGTGTTTATATTTCTGTCTGCATGTGTGAGGGAATGCATGCATGAAAGCAGAGAGACTGTGTGCGTGTGTGTGTGTGTGTGCGCGTGTGCGTGTGTGTGTGTGTGTGTGTGTGTGTGTGTGTGTGTGTGTGTGTGTGTGTGTGTGTGTGTGAGAGAGTGAGTGAGTTAAGTGCAAAAGAACCCCTGGTAGTGTATGTGAGAGAGCATGAGGAGAGAATAATTTCTCCCAGCGCTTAGAGAATGGGCTGTCTGTAAAACTGTTGTATTTTACTTACTTATGTATTTATGTATTTTTTAAGTACTACTTTTTTTTAATATATTTTGGATGTAAAATGCTTCCTACAACACCATTAACATATACTACAGCAAGTATGAAATATTAGGCAGAGGAACTGTTTTACATCAAAAAACATATTAAAAAATAAAATAGTACTAAAAAATACATAAGTAAGTAAAACACAACAATTTTACAGACAACCCATTCTCTAAGCATAATAATGTCCTCCAGGGTGTGTGTTAACGTGTAATAAGGGTCTATATCACAAAAATGAATGATAAAAAGAGGGAACGCTCTTTTATCAAACACTAAAAACTGAAGCAGTAAATGTCAAACACACGGAACAGAGATTTTTTTTCCCCAGGGAAAAAAAATCACTGTTCCGCAAAAAAAATAAATAAATAAAAAATCCAAACACAAAACACCTCCCTTACTTAAATATACCAACTCTGACATCGCACCACAGTGGAGGAAATGGCAAAGTCCCAAAAATGGCCCACTGATTGTTTTCCCTGGGAAAAAATCACTGTTCCGTGTTTTAGGCATTCAGTGATTTTGACTTTTAGTGTTCGATAAAAGAGTGTTCGCTCTTTTTATCGTTCAATTTAGTAATATAGACACTGTAATTAATGCCCTTCCAGTGGTGTAGATGTCCTCCGCCTGCAGCATCGGGCCTCACAACACCCCTGGGTGGGCATTAATTACACATTAACACACACCCTGTCAGGCATTATTGCTTGCTCACATTTTAATAACTATCAAACAATATTTTTCAGTGATGTAGAAGAGAGTTTAATTGTCTCATTCCATATATCCATGCATACAGAATATAACCCAAATGTTTCTGGAGAAGCATAACACTATCTATGGACAATGGTACCCTACTGTTTCAGTGTTTTGCTCATCAGAGGTTCATTATACTAACTCACTTCTGGTAAACATCCAATAGAGGGGGAAAGCAAGGGCTCAATCCTAAGTTGGATTCCAAAATTCAGAACTTCCAGTCCAGCAAGATAACCTCATTAAACATGACTGCTAGTTCTCAGTCAGAAAGTCCCAAGTCTGCCTAACAACACTGTAGCCCCAAAGCATGCCACATTCCAGTCCTCCATTGTCTGCATGAAGTAAGATACCAACAGGAGAGGAGTCTGATCATTGGTCTGAGTACTTTGGCCATTTCTTTAATTTATGGGGGGGACATCCATGCCTGCTCTTATTGTGTCTTGGATAGTCTTACAGACTCCCGTCTAGCCCAACTAAACATTATTTGATGCTTCAAGACCTCTATCGTCTGTCCAAAAATTCTAAGGTAGCAGTTTCACACTTGCGCATGGTGCACCAGTAACTAACTAAGAGCATTTATATACTTCAGTAGTAATGGACATTGGTTGGGCAAAGTATCCCACATGCAGATATCTAGAGACATCCACCAGGCTGGATATTGAAATTCATTGGGTATTGATTTGACACCTACATCAAAAAAAGAGTTCCTGGGAATTATAGGTAGGTCATATGGATGCCACTGATTCTCTTTATTATACTATTTCTTCTCACCCCGGGTAACATTAAAAAATGACACACAAAATGTAGCTACCCCAAACAAAAAAGAAGGCCAAAATGATGAAACAACAATTATATTTCAACATTAATATAGAGAACAGTTATTCTAACTACAGAGATAATCCAAATTGCCCTAGGTAACCTAGACTAGTGTACATCTCATATGGAATGCATTAGTTAAACTTAATTAGAATAACTGGCTGGATGGCTCATTTATCTCTCCTGAGGAAAAATCCACCATCTTGACATCAAAACTGATAGATCGACAGTATGAAATGAAAGTTTTATAATCTAAATGCATCAGGTAGAATAGTAAGAGGTACAAAAGAGCCATCAGCAAACATCCATGCATTAAGGAAACATGCACTGTTAAATAATAAACAATATATCAGGCCATCACTGTGCTCCTTAAAGAAAAGCAAACTAAGAAAAAAAAAAAAAAAATATATATATATATATATATATATATATATATATATATATATATATCATCATATATCATCATCTAAGGATCTAAGGTATTAACCTAAGGAAAATGTAATACAGATAAAATGTACTACAGTGTGTCCTCAGTTCAGCTAGATCCGATATACAAGAATCTGCCTTTATAACAAAAAGCTATTACAAAGAGAAAACAAAGATAGCTCATTAATACAGTGAGACAGGCTTATCCTTGAATCATGCTCCGATCTAGCTTGCTAAGGTCTTCTGCAGTCAACAAGTCCTCATCTGCCTTGTCCAGGAGCCTCCAACAATTTCAGACTTTGTCTTTCAACTCAGAGGGTTCTTATTCCCTGCAGAGGTGTTGAACTCGAAAGACTGCCTAGGTTACCTAGGGCCCTGTTTGCTCCACTTTGTAAATGATTTCTTACCTCTCTGGCTTTGCCTGGGATTTGTTTGAGTATCCTTAGATTTTGGAAAAATATCCAGTAGCTGACCTTTTGCCCCCTCCTCCACTTTGTTGGACTCCACAATGGCCACAAAAGATGAGGGGAAAACATTGTGAGTAGCACATGGTCCTGCAGATGTAAGCTGCTTAGAGAAGACATACTTGCTCAATGGAGTTTTACTTGCATGGAATTTCTCTGCCTTACATGTGACTAGTATCTTACTTGGGTGTCCCTGACTTCTGCCTCTTGCTGCATGCCAGCTGCCACTCCATTTCTTTGTTACTCCAGTGATCCTTATTGTCTTCCATCTCAAAAGATTGCAACTGCTTCTGCACAGCTTTCAGAAAATGATCTGATTCCAAGACATTGTAGAATGACATCCTATATCCATCATTTTCAACCATCAGGATTGATGGGCAGACCAGGGCTACATGGAAACCATAGTCCATCAGTTCCTCATAGTTGGTTCCTAGGCTTGCCTCATTCTGTACAGACATATGAAGTGGTCATTTAGGAAATATAAAAAGTGTGTACCCTATTTCACTCCTCTGTTCCTCCCATTATATTGTTTGAACCAGTCCCATGTTTTGGCTACCAGAATGGGTCTGTCACTGCCAGAGCTGAACTGCTCTGAAACTACTCGATGAACACTTTCAATAGCAGGGCTCAGAAAAGAAGATAACCCTATCTCTTTCACCAAAAGTTGGTCAAAAGTAGATGTGAAGTCTCTGTGTGTAATGTGGTGAGGAATCCATTTTATGCTAACATTATTGCAATAGCTTCTGTTCTCCAGGGCTTCCAGCTTATTTTCATGGGCAGCTATATTTTTTGATAACTTGGACACACTTCTATGTGTAGCTGCAGATGATCCCTGTAACACTTGAACAGTAGTTTTTAAATCCTTCACTTCTGTCTCTACCTGTTCTACTCATGTTTGCTGTTGTGCTGTTGTGTGTGATAGGTCATTCAAACAGGATTACAAAATGCTCATCAGCTGGCCTTTTGTGTACATTTTGAGCAACTCATTCACTTCATTAGTCCACACATTCTCAACTGACATCCTGTAGGGCCTAAAATGGTAGCAAACACATGTTAATTAACAATGAATGAGCTCAGGGTTAGCAGGGAAAGTAAATTAAGTATCCATCATTACTTGCATAGGCACACATCGCCACATGTTGTTTATTCACCTTATTCTTTACACCAGACATTTACTAACAATGTGTTGCTTATCTGAAGTTAGACGGAATTTGTGATTGTACTATTGACCCATTTATTCAATTTATTAATCTTTTTCTGTACTGTTAACAATCAGTTCTACATAGAAGAGGCTTTCTCCATTGATTCTTGATGTCCCTAGAGAAGTGTTTTTCACTTGGGAGATTACTAACATAGAGCCGTTGAGCGACTCACCTAATTCTGAGAAGAAGATCCCACTGAAACCTTTTTGATATTTAATGGCAGCATTTCAAGATCTTTAATTAAAATTTCAGTGCTGACTATTATAAATTGCATTCCATTAGGGTTTCAACTTTTATTGCTGTGCACTTTAAAAAGAGACTTAACTCTAGCAGGGACCTTTAACACACTATTAGTTTTAACAAGCTCACTTCTTACCCTTTGACAGGAAGATGTCTTCTGCTTATCTCTATATTTTCTTGACTACTCCTGTCAGAAGACTCAATGCAGATGTAGATATATTTTAATGAAGGTTAACTCTTGTCCTGCTGCTTAAAACATTTAGACATTTTGAATTAAGCATAGCACCTTAAGAAAGGCCAAATATGCCCTTTGGGTTAAAAAAATGAAAAAATAAACAAAATTCAGCTGAAGCTCTGAAAAATAGCACTATACTAAACAACTTACTACATTATTACAAAAACATCATTAGTAGAAATCAGTAATCAGTTTCAACTCACATCACATGACTCAGCAATGAATAATATTAAAAAAATTCATTCCACATAGCTACTTCAACAAAAAAAAAATCTTACTAAACACTACAGTGTCTTAAAATCCTTTTTTTCTATAAAATGCACTTATAAGTAACTTATATATTGGGAATAATCAAAACCAAAACATTCAACTTGATTTGCCATCAGTATCCCCTTCAGTCTAATCTGTTATCTGTTATCTGTATACATTATGTTATATGAACATATTACATACGTATATTATATAATATAATAATACACACACACACACACACACACACACACATACACACACACACACACACACACACATATATATATATATATATATATATATATATATATATATATAAAATGTATATAAATCTATTCTTCTACAATTTTCCCATGCTGTTGCTAGAAACTGGAACAACCTCCACCCATCAATGATCTCCATCCCCACCACCTCGCACTTCAAAAACTCTCTAAAATCACATCTCATAAGCACCTGGCTTTGTCAATGCATAACCTAAAATCACTGCTTTAGCTCTGTGGAAAGTTGGAAGGGCTTATTACATGTCTACTGTAAATGCTACAAATGTTTACATCCAACAATATATCTTTAATATAGCTACTTCATTTTAACATGATGAATGTAATAACTCTCAATACTAAAATGTATTTTGTCTGTTTAACTGCTGAGTTGTATTCTGCCTGTTTTATATTTCTATCTTATTAGCTGGATTTTGCTGTTGCAATGTGTTTTTATCAGTTTTTACTACTATGTATTAAATTCTAGTATTTCTGTTAATATGCAGAGCTTTTCTCCCTGGGCCTCCGCTATAAATGGACCGAGTCCAGTCGGACTATCCCGGTAAACAAATGTAAAATAAAATAAATAAAATAAAATACATTTTTGCTGTTTAAAATGCCACTGCGAGAACCATTAATACAGAAGCATAACAATGGCAGGGGAAAAGGGCAAGCACCCTGGGCACAAGGAGTTAGGGGGCATGATAGTAAAGCAAATTGCCTGCATTCCTTCTTTATCTCTGGTATTTCTGAATGCTGGTACAGAAATAAGAAATGCACTCAGGGAATAATGGGTGGTAAATCTGTAGCAAGCCATTTGCTATAAATGTAGCAATTGGTTTGCTATGTTTAAAAATGAAGAAATCCTAAAGTCCCATTTATTTATTTGTTATTTTCATTTTTTTTTTTTTTTTTTGCAGAGGGGTCTTGGCCCAAGATCAGGGATCACCACTGGGCATCTGTGAACCATTACAGCTGTACATTAATATTATGTTCTACTACCACAATTCTATTTACAACGTGTTTATGACTTTTGTATCAGCTGACCCCTACATCATTACTGCAACACTCAGCCATATTTCTTTTCTCATACACTATACTATGGGCTGGATTTAGAAAATGTCTCACTATCATGGTAAGGGAATTTACACAATGCGAGGCCATGTGCACAGTTAAGAAACACAAGAGCTGCTAGCAGGGAAGTCAAGCAGCATGATCAGTGATGGTATATGTTAATGACTATATAATGACACGGTGATGAGCAACATTATTAAAATGAGCATCTCAGGTTACGTAAATGATGCAAAACAAAATAATAGTGTGATTCATAAATGTATAAACCCACACAACAGGGAGAAGTCCACTGCATATGTGAAATCAGATGACTGGTCATGTTCATAGGTGTATACTAGGTTATGACCAGTAGGGCCTTTGCTGGTCTAGCCATGCAACCCAATTCTGACCCACAATTTTATGTTTTGTACATTTATACAGGGGATGATTTTTGGTTTTGACATGATTTCCTGGCTGCCTCTCAGACAGTGATTGAATTCCTGATTTCCCATCTAGTGGTCAAAATTACTCTTAAACAGGATTAGGGAGGCACTTTGTTTCACATGGATGGTGTAGATCAGAATGTGCGTATGTATCTTTAAGAAGCATTTCCAGATGTAGCATGTGCATATAAATACTGAGCATGTGCAGGTAGCAGTGCCATTTTGAGAGAACAGCCAGAGTGTTGACATGTATGAGTGTGGTAGTCAGTCTGTTTATAAGTTTATTTAATTTAAATTACAAAGCCTTATTTCTGAAGTGCTTGTGTGTAATAAAGCTGCTTGAACTGAACTCACGAATGTTCTTCTGTTTTATCCTGACCAGACGAGTGATATGGTGTCAGAACCAGGATTAGAAGAGCTACTTCTTTGAGCCATGAGGTACCGAGTTTATTTATTTTTTTATTTTTTATTTATTTAACATTTGTTGACCGGGAAAGTCCGACTAGGTTTTACAGAGCTTGTTTTCAGTGGAGGCCTGGGGAGAAATGCTCCAGATGCATGTCTTTGGAATGTGGGAGGATACCGGAGTACCCGGAGGAAACCCACGTGAACACAGGGAGAACATGCAAACTCCACACAGAAGGCACCCCAGCCGAGAATTGAACTGGAAATCCTCTTGCTCTGAGGTGACAATGTTAACCGCTGCACCACAGTGCAGCCCAATCATGAGTTGAAAGTTAAAGCAGACTAAGTAGGGTGAGTGAAGCGGAACACAGACAAATGAAAAAGGACCAGAAACAAGCTAAAGGTAAAGAAAACTGCACCAATGATTTATTTGGTCCATCAGAGTGGGGTCTGACAATACCTTGTATGCAAGACATAGATCTCCCCTCAACAGTCTGTAGAAGGCAGAATATAGGGATAAAGCTTTGCGGTTGTCTGCAAATGACATGTTATGTCTTGTATTCTTTTAGTGAGGAACATCTGTGGACATTCCAACTGCTGGATATGCCTGGTTAGGCACATACCAAATGGGGCATTGTACTCAATGATAGGTCTGATGAATGCTGAATACAGTAGAAGAATGACTTCTTTGAACCTGGATGCCATACCTTTGTTTAACATGCACAACACAGAAAGATTTCCTCACTACTGTAGACACATGATGGTCAAAGTCTAGACTATTCTCTCTGTGTGTCCACAAGTCCTGGACTACTGGGTCAACTCTTAGGGTGTGCTGTCAATTTATACTTTCCATGGGTGGATGACTTCCCGAAGGATACTATTATGCATTTCTTGACATTTAGTTGTAGTCCTTGGATCTGGCAACACCAGTTGTTTGTCTGTGTTAGCCCTTCCTGGAGAGCATTTGTGTCAGTGGGCAATTCAATGACATCTCTTAATTTGCAGTCATCTGCAAATTAGTCAGCCAGAGGCTATTGACATTGGCCTTGACTTCAGAGAGGTAAGTACCAAAAAGGAGCAGTCCTATCTGGGAGCCAGCTGGCTATCCACCAGGTGACTCAATGGTTTGCTCCTACCCTCTAAAGTTTGTCAACAATACCCAAGTGGGGGATTGTGTCATATCCCTTTGTCAGGTCAAGTTAGGCAGTGTGAACCATTTTGCCCTCATCCATTGCTTTGGTGACCTTCTCAAAAAAGTTCTCTAGGTTGAGTAGGCATGACCTATCCTTGATGAAACCAAACTGGGTTGGGTCCAGTGTCTGGAGGTTTCCTATGTCATTACTAATCATTTCCATGATAATTATTTCCATTGTTTTGCATATGAGACTAGTGAGGCTTATGGCTCTGTAGTTTCCAGGATCTGTATATGGTCCATCTTTGCGCAGAGGGATGAATGTTGCTGTTCTCCATTCATGAGGCATGAAGCCTGTTTTGAGTTTACAGTTAAATAGCAATTCCAGAGGACCATATAGATCATGTTTCATGCTATTTAGAAGGCATCCTTGGATATTGTCTGACCTTACTGAGGCAGTATCTTGGTCTTAGAGGGAGAATTAAGGAGCTGTTCCCTAGTGGTAACGGGGAGTTATATTTGATGATATGTCCTGAGGGAAGGTTGATGGAGAGAAAGGAGTAAAGTTGGGGCTGAATTTGTTGGCTAGTAGGTTTTCCATATATTGTATCTCAGTATAGCTGGCTCCATTTACAATGAGCTCTGTGCACAATTGTATATTACTTTTGAGGTTGTGGATATAGCTAAAGAATGCCTTGTAGCTGTCCTTGGCCTGGGAGGTCAACTTTACCTCAAATTTGGCTTTGGTAGACTTTATTTGTGTACTAAGTCATTTGTTTAGTTTAATAAGAATGCTTTTATCCTGCTGGGTGCTACACCTCCTAATTTTTACCATGATTTTCTTCTTTCTATTATACAGCATATTGATGTGAGTCCACAAGGGTTGCTTGTTTTTTTGAGTTAGTTCTGTACATCTTCCTGGTGGCACAGCTGCCTCTTTTCTGCTACTAACATGCTTGTAGAGGGCTTCTGTGAACAGTTCTGCATAGACAGCAGTCTTTTCTGGGTTTATGGGGGCCAGGTTATTGCTTACTAGCAGGATGCTAGCCTTAGAGTAGTTCATGAATATTCCAGGGTTAGCTGGGGTTTCAGGTTTTATTTTTACTTCAAAGGAGGCCACTTTGTGATCTGACCTTATTGGAGAAAACATTACACTACAGAGTATGCAGCACTCCCCCATATTAGTGAGGACCAGATCCAGTATGGTTGCAACCCTTGTTGGTGTATTACAAATGTGTCCAGGAAGTTTGTATTTACTAAATCCAAGAATTCCTGTGCCTGTGCATTTGCTGTCATATACGATTTCCAGTTAATAGTGGGATAATTAAGGTCACTCATAAATATGTTATTGGGTTGGATGGTGAGTGTTTCCAATAACTTTAAAAACATGATATAGGTTTCTTGGGTCATAGAGAGGGACCTATAGCTTGCAAGGAAGTAGTACTGGAGTTTGCCTATGGTGATTTGAATGTGGAGAAGCTCAAGTGCATTATCCTATTTTTTACCAGGCTTGAGATATGTTTATTTTTTATGCAAATTGAGATACTTCCACTTTTTGTCCATGACTGTGTAGTAGCTGGTCTAAATGTGTGGAAGGCATTACAACCTTGCACTGTCAGTGTGCTCTCTGTGGCTTTAAGCCATATATCAGTGATTACACAGATGTCAGCATTCTCTAGGGTCAAGAGAGATTCTAGGGAGTGGAGTTTTTTATTTAGACTCTGAGCATTAAGCAGTTACACCTTTAGGTTTTCTTGGTTTTGATTTCCTGTTAGACGTACTTTTAGTCTGGCATTGCCTAAAATAGGTACTATGGGCTGGACAATATTTTAGCTACTATTTGAAAGCCTCGATTGAAAGGTGCAGACCATCCCTAGCAAAGTGGAGTGATCTGTTGACTATCTCCTTCCATGCTGACAAATATTAAAACCCCTTAGAATGACACCAGAAATTAAGCCAGTTATTAAAGTTAGTCATCTTTTGTTCATATTGTGGCATCATCCTTGGATGAAAGTAAAATGCTGCTCAATGCTAGGCTCATACCTGCCTTGGACACATATTCCACGATCTCAATGATATCTCTCATCATATAGTCTAGGGAGGTACATCTCAGGTCATTTACACCCACAGGGACTATGACTGAGTCATACTGGTACTTGTGGTCCAATGACCTGGGTGCATGTGTAATGTGACAGATCCTAGCCTCTGATAAGCAACTGACCGTGACTTTCTCCTTACTCAGTCTGGTGAGAAGGGCATCAGTGAGTCAAACAATGGAGTTTCCAATTGCTAGAATGTTGGATTCTGTGGTGGCCTGCCTTATGGGCTTAGATGCAGAGGATCTACTAGATGTGGCTATATGTGTTTATGCAGGTGTTGTTTTGAAAAAGTGCATTCAGAGTTGCTGAGGGTGCTTGTTATGTGTACTTCATCTACAATGTCTTCAGGATTTAGGAAGGTAATATTTAAGTGCCTCAGCATATGTGTGTCTATGTGACTGCTTTGAGTGTGATGGGTGCAGCATGTGTACTACTGACAACCTTATTGACATTAGGAGTACTTTTATGAGAGAGATTTGCCTCCAGTGACATTGTGTAAATACATCTCTCAGATACAATATCAGTTTGTTTGTGAATTAACTGGATGTCAGTAAACATGAGGCAATTTCTACATTGCTGCAAAATGCCCATATCCATCAAGCTGGTAACAGAGATAGTGGAAAAGTTCATATCCATGGGAACAGACCCATTTTTATTGATTAGATGATTGGAGTGATAGTATAAAGTAATGTGAGGAATACCAGTTTGCCACTCTTTCGGGCAGTGCTTGTCACTGCAAACTAGTTGTCCTATGTGGAACAAGGTATTTGTAAATTTCAATAGTGGTTTTACAGGAAAAATGTCTAATCAAGGTGTCTCTGGCTATACAGGGCATTGCCAAACACTTGAGAAGAAACTAATAAGTAAAGCCTGATGATTTCTGGATAAAGTGTTTAAGCAGATATTATGAATTTAGAAGCAAACTAAGCAGTACTTATTGAAAAGAAAAAATTAGCTTGCCAAGAATGATAAAAAGAGGGGAGTCACCTGAATATCTACTGCCTGACTACTGTTAGTGTTGGTCTCACCACAGCTTCACTCTGCTGGCATACAATGCTCCTTTGGTTCTTCTCTCAATAGAAGTAAAACAGAGCACCAATCCCAAGATGAGAAGCAGGTGACAGTGTGTTTGGTGATCTACAGTCTTGTTTCAGATGATGTAAAGGCTTTTAGTTTTGGTGTACCCGTTTCCTGTTAGTTGCATTGAATAGCAACCTGACCAATTAAGAGGATGAAGCATAGACACTCACTTCCCAACCAGAAAGAGGCAGGAATCTATGCACTCTGCTCCTTCTCTCACCAAGAGCAAAATATAAGCACAAATTCCAAACTGGCACATATGTAGTTGTTATTAGGCTTTCCAGTGATCAGCAGTCCCAAATAAATAATATTACTATGTTCCTTCCCTCACCAGTCGAAAAACAGAAGCACTAACCCTAAGATAACTATTGAGAGGCAGAGTGTGGTCTCTCCATTAATTGGTGGTCCTGGAGTAAATATTTCAGATTTTAAAGGTAAGATGGAAAATGTGTTAATATCATAAGAAATGTGGTATGTATTAAAGGAGTTAATTAAGAAAGATGGTGAATAGCCACTAATTTTAAAAGACCAGGATAGATTGGAAGGGGTGGGCACTGTGTACTCTGGTTCTATGGAATACAGTGGGATGGCCAATAAATTTAAATAGTTTAATGAGTGATTTCACATAATGATAATTTTGTGCTTATCCACAATAGCCAAAGAAAGAGGAGAGGGAAGGAGATATATGGTCAAATTAACATAAGGGGCAGGCAACTACAAAGACAGTTGACTTTAAAAACATAGCAGCACCAGGGTAGGAAAGTGGGCAAAATCTTAATTTCTGTGTGACTGACAAGAGACACAGCTATAGTTACTTTCCTAATTTAAATATACAGTTAAAAGCAGAATACAAGTAAAACACAGTGTAAAGAAAATGAATCACAATATACAAAATAGAAGAAGGCAATGAAGCAACACAGAATGCAAGAAAGCCAAGACAGACTAACCTTTCCTCACAGCAAGTTGTGGCAAAGTCTGGGTGAACTTTTCTAGTAAAGCCTTGGAATGTTTATTTTACCCCTTAAATAGAAGGTTTAGTTCCTAGCTCCACCATCAGTTCACAGGTAATTAAAATTAATTGAACTGTTATTATTTCTGTGTGACTCTCAAGAGACACATCTGTGAGTTCTTTCCTAGTTTAAATATTCATTTAAAAGCAGAATACAAGTAAAACACAGTGTAAAGAAAATGAATCACAATATGCAAAATAGAAGATGGCAATAAAGCAACACAAAATACAAGAAAGCAAAAACAGACTAACCTTTCCCTCTCAGGTTGAGGCAGAGTCTGGGTGAGCTATTCTAGTAAAGCCTAAATGAAGGGCCAACCCTTATAAACACACAAGAACACCTGCCTTTATAAATGAACACACACACACACACACACACACACACACACACACACACACACACACACACACACACACACACACACACACACACCATGTGTCAATGCATTTCAGTTTATACTGTTCCATTAACCACCATTAACCACCAATTCAGAGCATTGCTGTGTGCTACCTTTGAGGTTTCTGACTTTGCTAAAGAAGGCTGTAGAGCTGCTTTTTGCCTGGGATGCTATCTAAACTTCAAAATTGGCTTTATTGGGCTTAATTAGCCCTCGTAGTTGCCTGTTAATTTGATGAGAGAGTTCTTATCTTTATGGAAGTTACACTTTCTGAATTTAGCCTTGATTTTTTTTCTTTGTTTTATAACTTGTTTAGTTTGGGATGATAGCAGGCTGGTTTGTTTTTGGAGTTAGGTTTGGGCTTACTTCTGGTAGGTACAGCAGCCTCTGTGCAGCCATTGACATTTTTGTACAGGGTTTCACTGAACAATTCTTAGTAGGCTGTTGTGTTCTCTAGGTTTTTACGGGCATTGCATTTTGGCAAACTATAGCTTAATAAAAAGTAGTTTTCTTTTGAATACTAACAGTTGCTAGGTTTACTGGGGTTACCAAGTTGATTTTCATTTTAAAAGAGACAGCTTAATGGTCAGATCTCACCAGCGAGGATGTGACATGGGAGGAGGGGTGCAGCATTTTCCCATATTTGTGAGTACGACATTGTGTAGGATTCCCAGTCTATAGAAGGGTAATTAAAGTCCCCCATGAGAAGTGCATTTCGTTGAATAGTAAGTATATTCAGTAGGTCTAAGTATGCTCTTTGAGTTCCTTGGAACATGGAAAGTAACCTGCTGCTAGCAAGGATATGGTAACTAAGGTGATCTGTACATAGAGAAACTCCAGTGCATCATTCTGTTTATCCAACCTAGAGGTTTGCTTGTTATTGATATATCTGGACACCAGCACCATTAGGCACTGTCTGTGCAGCTAATCATCTAAGTGTGGAAAGTACTGAAACCTTGCTCTGTTGGGGTACACTCAGTGGCTTTAAACAACACCTTGGTAACTGCATAGATGTCTATATTCTTGATGGTGTGGAGGACTTGGAGGGAATGTAGTTTTTTGTTTAGGCTGCTGGCATTGAGCAGTAACACCTTGAGGATCAACAGAGTTGATTTTGCTGTGTCTGTAGGTTTGTCAATTTGACATGGCCTAAAAAAGGCACTATGGGAGGGGGGGTAAATTTTAGCCAGCATTCAAAAGCTTAGAGGGGACAGGTGCAGACCATTTTTGGCAAAACAATGTGGTCTGTTAACCATGTCCTCCCATGCTGACAAATGGTGGATTATCTTAGAATGACATCAGACAATTCAGACTGTTGTTAAAATCAGTCATCTTTTCTTCATTTTGTGACATCATCCTTGGTAAAGGTAATATGCTGCTTAATGCTAGGCTCATACTAGCCTGAAGGCTCATACTAGCCTGAACACATAGTCCAAGAGCTCCATAATGTCTATCTTTGTAAAGTCCAGGGAGATAAATCACAGGTCATTTACACCAACATGGACTATGATGGAATCATACTGTTACTTGTAGTATAATGGCTTGAATGTGTGCATGATTTGGCAGATCCTGGCTCCAGATAGGCAGCTATTATCTTCGCCTTGTTGAGCTTTGATAGAGGAGCATCATTATGTCTTACAGTGGAGTCCCCTATGACTAGAGTCCTGTGAAATGCATCTGCTTGCCTTATGGGTTTTGTATTTGGGAATCCATTGAGTGTAGCTGCATGTGGAGTATTAGGTGTTGTTTTTGTTGAGTACTTTTGCGTTTGCTGACGATAGATGTTGGCAATCTGGGAAGAATTTGTTGTTTAGGAGGATTGTGTTTAAGTGTCTCAGCATCCACTGGTCTATGTGTGCATCGACTGTTATGTGTGTTGTGTGTGTGGTTTTGTCAGCCTGATGTGTGCTTGTATGCAAGAGTTTAGCCTCCAGTGGCATTGACTGTGTACACCTCTTGCATGCTATATATATGTTGCTTTAAGGTTTAAGTGGTTATCAATAAGCATGAGACATTACTGCATTGTCTCATTACCCAGTGGCATTGACTGTGTACACCTCTTGCATGCTATATATATATGTTGCTTTAAGGTTTAAGTGGTTATCAATAAGCATGATACATTACTGCATTGTCTCGTTACCCAGTGGCATTGACTGTGTACACCTCTTGCATGCTATATATATGTTGCTTTAAGGTTTAAGTGGTTATCAATAAGCATGAGACATTACTGCATTGTCTCGTTACCCAGGGCATTGACTGTGTACACCTCTTGCATGCTATATATATGTTGCTTTAAGGTTTAAGTGGTTATCAATAAGCATGATACATTACTGCATTGTCTTGTTACCCAGTGGCATTGACTGTGTACACCTCTTGCATGCTATAAGTATGTTGCTTTAAGGTTTAAGTGGTTATCAATAAGCATGAGACATTACTGCATTGTCTCGTTACCCAGTGGCATTGACTGTGTACACCTCTTGCATGCTATATATATGTTGCTTTAAGGTTTAAGTGGTTATCAATAAGCATGAGACATTACTGCATTATCTCGTTACCCAGTGGCATTGACTGTGTACACCTCTTGCATGCTATATGTATGTTGCTTTAAGGTTTATGTGGTTATCAATAAGCATGCGACATTACTGCATTGTCTCGTTACCCATATCTAAGATGCTGGCTGCAGAGAAGTTAGGAAATTCATTGTTGTTCAGTCCTTTAATTAGTGAGCTAAAGGGTATTGCGTACGGGGGTTTACAGAAGGCAATTAAGGGTGTTTTATTGGGGCAGACTAGGCTACAAAATAATAAAGCTCTAATAAATTTAATGGTATTGCCACTCAATGTATGAACCAGTTTCTCTAAGTTTGATAGCGCACAAGGTTTTTGCTCTGAATTTCCGGCTTTACAAGCTACAGTTTTATGGATAGTTCCATAGGGAAAATTTGCTTTCAGGGTGTTTGCTTCTTTACAGGGTACTGGTAACCACTGCTGTGCAGTGAGCAGCTCTGTGTAAATGTGCTAAATTAATGCCAGCAGTGGAATAACAGAAAACTGGCTACTGAGCCCTCTAGCCTATAAAACGACTAGACGTTGAGCTCTTTTGTGTGTTTCCCAGCTCAGAAAGAACAGGTAAAGACATCCTGCCTTGAGATGAATAATCCCAGTCCTTCTAATATGGAAATACATTAATTGAATCCTGCAAATGTAATGCTACTGCAAACAACTTAAACAACTACAAGAAATCCCTTACAAAAAGCAGTTTCAAGGCAAACAGTCTAGCTGCAATCTAGCAGCAAGAGTGATTGGAAAAATACATTTTTAGTAAAACTATAAGATAAATGCGCAAATAAAGCAAAGAAAAAGCATTGATTATTTAAAATAAGTTATACAAGTGCAATTCTATCAATGCAAAGTACTTAGCTTTGTCTGGATTAAGCTGCATGCAGATAAAACTCTTCTAGAATGCAGGCTAGGATGCCGGACTTTGCTGAGTTCTGTGGACATGAGCACAAAACCTCTTAATTGAGCCAAATTTATACCAGCCCTGAAAGAAAGTGATTTCAAAGCAAACACTCTAACAGCAGCAACAGTGATTGGAAAAGCAATTGTCTAGTGGAAATATCTGTGAAATGTACAAATAAAGCAAGAAAGCAGTAGCAATTACTTAAAAGGCAATTTCAAAGCACACTAGCAACAGTTAGACTAAGGAAAATACATTTCATATTAATAAAATGCAGAAAAATGCCATAAATAATTTGAAAATGCAGCAGTCTTCAGAAATAATATAATATCCCTCTGCTCCTTCTCTCACCAGGAGTAAAACAGAAGCAAACAAAACCAAGCTGGTTCCTGAAAAGCAGTTCCCAAGCTCTGCAGTGATTGATAGTCTAGTCTCAGACGTTACAGTTTCCAAATATAGGTTCATAGGTAGGTACTAGGCTATCTGTCCGAAGGCATTTATAAGCCTAGCCAGAATGTGTTGGCTTTCGCCGCCTGCTTAGATTAGTTCCCTGTACTCTGCCCAGCAGAGCCACTGAAGTGATCCCCAGGGTAAACTTTCTGTTTCCCATCCACTCGTCAAGGTTTTTCTTGAAGAGTGCTAGCGAGGAGCTCTGCCTAATCTAGATTGGACTCTTGTTCCAAATTTATTTATTTTTATTTTACATTTGTTAACCGGTGGTGTCTGACTGAGCCAAAAAGGCCCTTTTTCAGCAGAGGCCCGGGAAGAAAAGCTCCACAAAGAAAAATTACAGACACATTTAGTTATTTAGACATGATCAGTATACACACATATTACAAGAGACATGTTTTTACAGTGGTATGCAGCACATAAACAGTTACAGTGGAGAGAACAAACAAAAAATATTAATTTTAAAAATAAAGGTAATTAATAGATTTGTGGTGTACAGCTGAAATTTGGAACATAGGTAGAATACATACACAGTACACAGGTACAGTGCATACATTGTAGATTAGCCAGTGTTTGTGAGTAAGATTGAAAACTATTATCAAGTGCTCTAAATTTTGTATGTATATGTTATCCGCTTTCACTATCCTGGGGAGCAATCATGGCACTGCCAACTTTGCTTGAGATGTTGCCTGATGAGGTCTATAAAGGAGGCTTTGGATGATGTGTCTTGAATGCTAGTAGGGACAGAGTTCCATTTTTTAGCCACTGAACTACTATATAGTGCATCTTCAAAGCTATTGAAGCTGTTGGTGACTTCTAGTAGTAGTTTGCTTGATGATCTATGAGGCCTTTTGGCTGAGTGATGTTGTACTAGGTTTTTGAGAGCAGGGCACTTATTGAGGAGGTAATAGATAGAATGACAGAGGCAGAGCTGATTGTAAGTTAGGAGTTTGGGCAGTTCAAGCCAGTGGAGCTGTCTCAAAGCAGTACAGTGATGAGTTCTATATGAGCATTTTGCAGCAAAGTGGGCAATTCTGTTATATGAGGCTTCCATTTTGCTTAGTTCAGTTTTGTTGAGATTAGTCAGAATGGGAGATGCATAGATTAGGGTGGATAGAAGTTGGGAGCGAGCAATGGCTGATCTTGTGTTGTTGGTAAGAAATGGCTTGATACGGTAGAGTGACCCCAGTTTGGCATGTACTTTTTTAATAGTTAAGTTGAGATGACTATCAAATTTTAGGAGGGAGTCTATGGTTATTCCCAATAGCTTAGCCTGTGCCACTGGAGCAGTTGGAGTAGCATTTGTGGAGTAGATAGTGAATTGACTGTTAGTGTTTTTGTTAGAACTGGTTATAATCATAAGCTGAGTTTTCTTTGGATTGAGGATAAGTTGGGCTTTGGTAAGGTAGTTTTCAACGCCAGACAATGCTAGTTGAGTTGTTTGCAGGAGGATGGAAATGTTTTGTGCAGCACAGATTAAGGTAGTGTCATCTGCATACTGAATTATAGATGCAAGCTGTGTGGAGGTATGGAGGTCATTTGTGAAGACTGCGAATAGTAGTGGTCCTAAGATAGAACCCTGTGGGACTCCTATAGTTATGGATAGTTGAGGAGAGAGAGAATTTTCGCATTTCACAGCTTGGTATTGGTCAGTTAAGTAGCTTTGGAACCAGGTAAGAGTGGAATTTGATAGATGATATTGGTATAGTTTTTTTAGCAGGATTTGGTGTGAGACTGTGTCAAATGCTTTGGACATATCCAAAAAAAGAGTTGACACTTGTAGGCCTTCATTTTTGAGACGGTTTACTGTGTCTGTGAAGCAGAGGAGGGCTGTAGTGGTACTATGGGCAGGTCTGAAACCATGCTGAGTAGGCGACAGGATGTTGCTGTCTAGGAGATAGTTTAGCATCTGGGTATGGATGCATTTTTCTAGGATTTTGGCCGGGGGGAGAGTAAAACAATGGGTCTGTAGTTATTAAGTTCAGTTGAGGTCCCGCCTTTATGTATGGGTGTAACATAGGATATTTTCCAGAGTTTGGGCACATAGTTTTCAACAACTGATCTGTTTATGAGAGTGGAGACTGGGATAGCAATAGCATCTGCTGTGAGTTTCAAGAAATAGCTGGGGAGCAGGTTGGCTGCTGTTGATGAGGTTTTTAGTTTGGAGAGCATGCTTTTGATTGAAGTGGTGGAAACTGTTTTGAGGGTAAAGCTTGTATTCGTGTTATTTGTGTTGGGGGGGATAGTGAGGAAGGAGCTGTCCCGTGATACTAAGGATAGAATTGAGTTTACAAAGTGGAAGTTGAATTGTGTTTTGATGGGAACTTTAGTGTCAGGGGTGGTTGGTTTGGGGGTAGCCTTTTGGGTGGATTTTAGTAGCTGGTTTACATTTTTCCAAAATTTTTGCGGGTTGTGTTGGTATTTAGTTTGTAATGTTGTGTAGTAGGATTTTTTTGTCCAGCCTAATGCATTTTTTTGCACGGTTGCGCAGATCTTAGTACTTAGTTAGGCTTTGTGTTTCTTTGTTTTTTTGATAGTAAAGCCAGGCAGTGTCTCTGGACTTGAGGATTTGTTTGGTTTCTTACTGAGCCAGGGGTTTGTAGAGGTTTTAACCTTGATTTTGCGCAATGGAGTCACAGTGTCTAGGTGTTGTAGAAATGTTTTGTTTAAATATGCTACAGCCTGGTCAAGTGGGAGGGTTTTTAGGGGGGTCCAGTCACAGTTACAGAGTAAAGTGTTGAGGACCTCAGGAGATAATTTTTTTTGTGTTTCTAGTGGATATATAGTTAGTGGTTTTGCATATGCTTGTTCTACTGCATATAAAGTATACTATGTTGTGGTCACTTAAGGTGTCTGGGAGACTGCCTGTGTGAGGGTTCAATGTGGGGTTGTTAGTTAGGACCCAGTCAAGGATGGATTCCCTTTTAGATTTTTTTATCACATCTAGTTGGAATTTAGACTAGCTGCTGGTAGCCATGGTGATTTATTAGATTACTTGGTGGTTCTGATATACAGGTGAACCAATCTGGGTTGAAGTCCCCCAGAATAAGGGTTTCTTGTGAGTATGTGGAAGAACACCAGGATAAGAAGTCTTCAAGGCTAGCCGGTGTATTACCAGGTGGAATATAGACCACAATTGTGGTGGTGACCTTTTTAGGGCGAAGTTGAAGTTGCGAGATAAGTATGTCCCAATTATTGGGGGAGGGGTAGGAGTTTGGTAATTGATGGACAGTTAAGTTGGACTTGTACAGTAAGGCATTTCCACCCCCTTTATGAAGTGGTCTGTCTTCTCTAATGATATTGTAGCCAGTAGGGAGAACTTCTGAGTTAGCTATGTTTTTATTTAGCCAGGTTTCTGTTAAAGCAACTGTGTCTGGGGAGTAGTGTGCTATTGTGGCCTAGAGTTCAGGTATTTTATTTTTGATACTTCTAATATTAATATTTAGCATTAAAAGATGGTCGGTTTTGCTGCTGTTGTTGATTTGCCCAGGGATGAAGAAAGTGGGGGTGTTATGTTCTGACATTTGTGTTGGAGCAGTTTGTGTTGGACAGGATGGATTTGGGCCTGGGTTGGGGTGGATATCCCCACTTATGGTGAGCCTGGAGTTAAAATGGTTATACAGATGTTAGAGTTTGGTGAGGAGTGTGAGAAAGTATTGCGTTTTTTTGGAGTAGGAATGAGAGCGTATGTGTTTAGTTCTGAATTGGTCTGTTATGTAGTTCTTGAATAACTGTGGGCAGATATTATTATAATGTGTGGTGTCTGTATACGAGAGTGCATAATGCAGTGTTGTGCTACTAAGTTTAGGGATATTGCTAGAGTGATAACTTGTGGTGTTGTAAAGAATTATAAGAAGACAGACTAGACTTAGTTGTGTGATAGTCATGGTTATAAAGTTTAAGTTGTTTCTAGGTGGGGGGTATGAGTAGGAATTATAGGGTTGCACTATATGTGGATGGGGAAGTAGTGTGGGTGATGTAAAAAATGCCTAGTGAGAATGAGAGTGATTGGGAGTATTTTATGTGGAGCAAGTTGGTGTGGTATAATGTGATATGACTTGCGGAGCTGTGATTGCTGGAGGTGATGTGAGGGTGAGCTGTGGGTGTGGCTGTGAGTACTATAAATGTAGAGGTAGTGGAGGTGGGAGGGAATAGGGGGCATGGCAGGGGAGCAGAGAGAGCCCGAGCGTTAGCGAGGGCGAACAGAGCCGGGCAGAGCTAACCAAGACAAGAGAAAAAAGTAAGTATTACTTTACAAATCTGAACACTTTTAAAACAAATCCCTGAGGTCTAATGACTTACCGGCAAGCAGAATGGAATTGCTGAAGAGCACTTGTGTCCTGGTGGAAGACTAGAAATTTAAAGATGGCTCCATGCTCAGCAGGATTCTAATATAGACTTTGTATTGGGGGAGGGAGATAGCACAAGGGGTGTAAACCAGGTGGAATGCAAAGAAACCAGAGAGGCAATCAGTGGAAATCAGTGAAGGCCTCAGAGGGGGTAAGTAATAATTCAAACTACCTGTAAAGTGAAGGCGAGAAGAGACAGCAACGTTTATTAAGGGTGGGAGTGTGTCTTCACATTGACTTGCTGATTAGTAACCAGTTTGTGCACAGATTAGAGTAGGGAGATACATTAGCAATGAAGGGGAATGTATAGAGATGCAAATAAACAGGTGGGCCTCTAAGTGATACAAACTAAGCCAGAAAGCACTGAGAGGGCTGCTTGATGGTTAATTTAGTCACAGGGATGTGAATTAAATATATACTGTCTATTGGACAGTTAGGATTACTATACTAGTGGGGAAGGGGGACACAAGGCTACAACAGTCAGTTTTATTAGCAAGCTGAGAACTACTAAGAAATACTGCTAATGTAATGGCTTCACTCTCATAAGACATATAATTAGAATGCCTGGATGGACTGACCCTGCTCTTGAGGCTCAAAATGTATATCCTTGTTTAGTTTGCAGTACTGATTCCTTCTTATACTGTATGGGTGGAGTGGTAGCCGCAGACTGCAGATCTGCTTGAGCGTGCTCCTGCTCTTGAGGCTCAAAATGTATATCCTTGTTAAGTTTGCAGTACTGATTCCTTCTTATACTATATGGGTGGAGTGGTAGCTGCGGACTGCAATTTGCTTGAGTGTGCTCGGCAAGCAGAATGTAATTGCTGAAGAACACGTGTCTTGGTGGGAGACTAGAAATTTAAAGATGAAAGCATGGGAAGTCTCTGGGACAGGAATCTGTCCCTCCAGCATGTCCTATTTATTGTTGTGCTGAAGTTTAGATCCCTAGAGCGTGTGGCTCGAGGGGATAAGGTTTCCTTTAGTTGGAGCATGTCCATCAATTCTGGGTTGGACATGGCCTTGTATGTCAGGCAGAGATCACCCCTGAGCAGGCGGTATGCAACCAAGTACAGCTGGAGTTTCTTCAGTCGAACTGCATAGAGCATCTGTTTGAGGCCAGTGATCCTCTTGGTGAGGTACTTCTGTGGTCTTTCCAGTTGTTGCAGGTGTCTTGTAAGGTAAATCCCAAATGGGGTGTTGTACTCTATGATGGGTCTGATGAGTGATGAGCAGAGGGGCACAATGACCACTTTTGATCTGAATGCAAACCCTTTTGTGATTAGGTGGGCCACATAGAAGGATTTTCTAACCACTTTGGCAATGTGATTATAAAAGGAGAGATTACTATCTACTTGGGTCCCCAGATCCCTTATTAAGTTTTCCATATTTAGGGGACTATCACCTATGTGGTAGTTTATGGGTACTTTGTTATTTCCAAAGGAAATAACTATGCACTTTTTGGCATTTAGCTTGAGGCCATGATTTTGACACCAGGTATCTGTCTCAGTGAGACCCTTTTGGAGGATGTCTGTGTCAGCCAGTGAGTCAATTATAGCCTCTAGTTTGCAGTCGTCTGCGAACTTGGTCAGCCATAGTCCTCCTGTGCTTGTCTGTACCTCTGAGAAGTATATGCTGAACAGGAGGGGTCCTAGGACTGAGCCCTGGGGAATGTCACTTGTAACCAGTTTAGAGTCAGACCTAGCTCCCGCAACTCTCATCATGTGGGTTCTGTCTGTGAGCCAATTGGCAACCCATCTTGTGACATAGGGGTTTATGTTCAGGCTGGTGAGCTTGTCTATAATATCAGAATGGGGAATGGTGTTGAAGGCTTTTGCGAGGTATAGGTAGGCTGTGTGTATCACCTTTCCCTCATCTATAGCCTTGGTAACTGTCTCAAGGAGGTCCACCAGGTTTAGCAGGCATGATCTGCCCTTAGCAAAGCCAAACTGGGTAGGGTCCAGTGTTTGGAGGTTCCCAATGTCTCTGTTAATGAGTTCCATGATGATGCGCTCCATAGCCCTGCAGACCAAGCTAGTCAGACTTATAGGGCGATAGTTCCTGGGGTCTGTTGTGGCTCCACCTTTATGGAGCGGAATAACCATTGCTGCACACCACTCTATTGGTATGTAGCCTGTGGAGAGGCTGAGTTTGAACAGTGTGTTTAGGTGAGGGGGTTAGTTCTTCTTTGAGCTTGTGTAGGACACAGCCTGGGACACAGTCCGGTCCCATTGATGCTGTATTTTTGGCTTTGGAGAGGGCTATTTTAACCTGAGTGTCTGTGATTTCAGGAGCTCTACATTCTTCTGGTATGGTTATGGACCCTTCTGGGGGTGAGAGAGGGGTGAAGTTTGCACTGAACTTGTCTGCCAGGATGTTGGCAATATCAGTTGGTTCAGTGTATTTTGTGCCATTTTGCACTAACTCCATGCAGATCTGAGCATTGTCACTTAGATTCTTGACATAGCTAAAGAATGCCTTGTGGTTATCTTTGGAGACCTTGACAAGTTTTCTTTCAAAGCTCGCCTTGGATGATTTTATGTGGGATCGTAGTTTCTTGCTGATACTGATCAGGGATGTCTTTCCTTCTTGGGATTTTACTCTTCTCTGTACTAGTTTCTACCTTCTAATTGTATAACCTGTTTATGGCAGGGGTCCACCAGTCTGGTTTCCTTTTCTTGGAGGAGTGAGTCTTGGTTTTACTTGGGATAGCATGATCCATGCATTCTTGTAGGTGCCTGTAGAATGCATTAGTAAAGGATTTTGCAGCTTGGACAGCATTATCCTTTAGCATGGGGGCTTTGAAACTTTCCACCTCCATCTTAAGTAACGTGAAGTTTGCTTGTGAAAAGTTTTTCATGGTGGTTTCCTTGTCCGGGGATGGGGGCAGAATGTGGATATCCAAAGTGATTTATAGTCAGATCTAACCAGCGAGGGCTTGACCTCCAGTGTGGAACACCGGTCGCCCATGTTGGTGATGATCAGGTCCAATATGTTGTCTGTTGTCACCTCTGGTGGGAATGTTGACCAGTTGTTCCAGGGCGTTTGAGTTTATAAATTCTAGGAAATGTTGGACAAGGGAGTTAGTACTTGAGTAGTTCCCAGTTAATGTTTAGGTAGTTAAAATCACCCAATATTAGGGTGTTTGGTAGGACCCTTATGTTACCCAGTGTTTCCAGAAATGCGGAATGGGGGTCCTGGGACATGGTGGGTGATCTGTAGCAAGCTACAATTTGAATTGCAGTTTTGCCCATTGTTAGTTGCACGTGGATAATCTCTGAAGCATTGTGCTGTGCCACTAACCTGGAGGTGTGGGTATCCTTGATGAATATGGATACTCCCCCACCTTTTTTATTTTGGTCTGGGTTCTGTGGCCGAAATGTATGGTATGAGTTGTAGCCTGGTAGTGCTGGCGTGCTCTCTGGAGCCTTAAACCAGGTTTCTGTTACTGCACATATACCGATTTTCTCCATACTGAGGAGTGCCTGAAAAGAAGGGAAGTGATTCTCTGAATATTGCATTGTGCACTATTTATGTGGGTGATATGAAACAGAGTCTAACACAGGCTTTAAGAATCTAAGGGGAAGACTAAGGAAATCATGAAAGAATGTTAGGGTTGCCACAGCATTAGTAAATATGTATCTGCAAGAGGGTCTTTCTGTCACTGATTTGCCAGATGATATGTGACTTTGTCCCCAAAGGTATCAGGTCATCCGAAAACTTTTTATATTTCATGGAATCTATGACATTGATACTGTGGAATGATATCATGGAGATAGGGACATCATGCAAGAAACTGTGAGTATGCGTTAGCCTCATGACCAGGGAAGGAGGTACGTGAATTGTAAAGAACCTCAATTTCTGGGTGGCCTATAATATTTAGGGCATCATCTGCAATGTGTGCTCAGGCCACCCTGGCAGTTATCATGACGCCTACATATGGCACAAGTGTGACCTGTACCAATGTTTTGTAAGGGATGACTTCTTACAGAGGGTGATGATGCAAAATTTGGCTTGGAATTTTGGCTCAAGACGTCCATAAACAATCCACAAAATCAAGCAGACCAGAGGTCAGCTGTGCCCAATCACAAACAAGGAGTTTTACTGACCATATGTTTGGGATGTTGAAGTCATGTTTTTACAGTGTGATTCATCATGTGGTGCCCTGCAGTATGATACTGGTATGTGTGCAAACATAGTTTCAGTGTGTGCAATGTTACACTATCAGATACAGCAGGGTGTCACTTGCAAGAGAAGCACTCTCCTATACACCAAGCAGAAGGCCCCTAGTCAGATAAGGAGTCAGTGGAGGAGCCAACTGCAGGGAATGAGCATGCCCGATAGTGGTGGGAGCAGAAAGTTGTAGCACTGCAAATCAGGCAGCAGCTTGCACACAGGTTTAGAATAATTCAGATAAGAATAAGGTAGATATACTACAGTAAAAGTGGTGTATGCAAAACTAACACCAGGTTTTGTTTGCCCATGTATAGGCTGGCCACTCTATGCATCAGAGCAGGGCAGGACACAGTTATCATCCAAAACTAACACCAGACTGTGTTTGACGATGCATAGGCTGGCTATGCTATGAATCAGAGAAGGGCAGGACACAGTTATCATCATTTCCACAGATGGGGAATGGAGAGCATGTGTGGATGTCTTTTACAGGGAAATGCATGAGTACTGAGGATTAGTAAAGTAAAATGTGCTGTTGTCTTTATGGCATCTCAGTGTGTGTGTGTGTGTGTGTGTGTGTGTGTGTGTGTGTGTGTGTGTGTGTGTGTGTGTGTGTGTATGTGTGTGTTACTGTTAAAGCTTATGCAAAGGGTCTGAGTCAGTGTAAGCTTGTATGCATGATGTACTGGGGTCTCCGGTGGTATGAATGTGGGTCTGCAGGGATACTGCCTGCGCAGTAGTTGCAGCACTGTAGCTCAATATACTGGGCAGGTCTCGGGCATGCATGGCAGAAATTTGACTATCCCATTCTTGCTCTTACTTATGAGACCTGGCTTTATAGGTTCACAGTTAGGTAGGTACTAGGCTATCTGCCTATGTGGGCCATTTTAAGCCTAGTCAATTTCCCTTGGTAAAAATAAAAAAACTGTATTTCTTGTCCATAAGGTAAACACCATAATCATTATACCAACCCTCCCCATCCCTTACCAGCACCCTAATCCTACCAGGTGCTGTACTGGTTTTATCATGACACTGAATTGATGTTGTTAAGCTGCACAACAGTGAGTGGTGTCTGCTAGGTGATATGCCTCTGTGTGAATGCCAAAACCGTGGAGATGGTGTCTCCTGAGCGCAGAGACCTCATAACAGATGCAGTCATGGAAGAGCTAGTACTGCAGGAGTGTGAGGTATGTCATCCATGGCCTCTGTTAGTACCATTTGTTAAGGTAGCATTGGAATGGCTTTGTTGATGATACCTCACTATTAGCAGGCAAGCTTGAGAGGACATAATACATTCCAGTTTGTGACCATCTTGCTCAGAACAATCAAACATATCGGACATGAACACTTGAGAGGACATAGTACAGTTTAGTCTGTGACTGCTTTGATCAGAACAATCACACAAATGGGACATGCACTCTTGTAGGTCATATTTTACATCCTGTATCACCTTCAATAACTCTGCCATGGCTTTGGTGGTACTAGCTTTTGGCTGTGATGACCCTGCACATACACCAAATTGTAGCCACTGACACGGCATCCTCAAGAAGAGGACAGTAACCATCACGCCAGTGAGCACATTATCTACTCCCCATGTGCACCTGTATCTTTGGGGATACGGGCAGATTCTGGCATGAGACCACAATCAGGAGCAGAAATTGCCCTTGTATACTTGGAATGCATTTCATGAAGGCTGTTAAGTCCAAAATTGATGAGTTCACACTTGTAACTGCAATCCTCACTGGTTTGCCAGAAAGCCACAAATTTACAAGGAACAGACCAAAATATAAGGCAAAAAAAAATCAGGGATATTCTGTAAAATAAGGAAAATGAGAGCAGCTATGCCCCCACCCGCACACGCACATCCATTACCGCCACTGGTATATTTGTTATTGGATACTTCAAACGTTTAAGTGCAATCAGATTAATGAATAAATACATAAGTAACTGCCAGACAAAGACTGTATCTTCTCATCTTGCTGCTGTCACAGTACAGTGGGAAACCCAATGGGATTCCCCCCACTCCACATACTTCTCAACCCCATTGCACAAGACTTAAAGAGACAGCTACAAAATAATGCTGGGTAATGGACAACTATAATGAAGGGATATTAAAATTATATAATCAGAAAGATGCTAGAATAACAGGCTTTGCATCAGCATGCTTTTCATAATGGCTAATATTTCCATCACAGGTGATACACATGGGACAGACACTTCTTCTGTATTTAATGTGAAATTCCAATGAAACTACTACTTATGGATATTACATACTGGGACCTTGTAGTGGTGTATACTTATTAGTGGGATGACAAATGCACTTTCTCTCATGACAGCAGGATTTCATTTTCTTTAAGGGGGATTGAACCAGTGGCCATTCAAACAATGTCAGTGCACATAGACTTAACATGATGAGCCATTGCCCACATTAAATCTGTAAAACATGACTAGTATTATTCTGTGATTGCAATTTTCAGAAACACACATAGACAAAGTTTATGCGGAAAGAACAAACTACAAAGCAAAAAAACCCCACAGACTTTCTGTGAAATCATAGACAGTTCAAAGCATCTACTCACCCGTCACACATATACACTATATACATACATACACATGCTTAAATGGAAGAACAGTACTTTCCTACATACTGTCTGAGGGTCAGAAATAGTACTAATAAAATAAAGTAGGAAAAAATTTGAACATGTGGCATACACTGTCTCACACACACACACACACACACACACACACACACACACACACACACACACACACACACACACACACACACACACACACACACACAGACTCTGGAAACACACGTTCTAAGTCCCCATCAGTTTTACTAAACATGTTGCCAGGTAAGCAATGAGAACAGTGTGTGTGCGTGTGTGTGTGTGTGTGTGTGTGTGTGTGTGTGTGTGTGTGTGTGTGTGTGTGTGTGTTGGTAGAATGCATGTCAGAGTTTATAGCATCTGATAATAATTCATTAATGAAAAAAAAAATAAAATAGACTATGGAGAAAAGTGGTGCTGTTCCTGAATCAGAATGCTACTATACTTTAATGCCACTGGAGTTGTGTGTCTTAATTTGTTAGTCTGCTCAACCTGGCTGTGTTCATTTGAAGGTTTACTGTGGCCAAGAATAAAGTACTACAGTCCATTTTGCTGACTTGGACCTAGTCAAGGCTTTTACAAACATTTTATTATGCCAGTATTATCAAGAAACTATAATCAAAATGAAGTTCACTGGATAAGTAACTGCCTGTCTCTCAAAACTTATACTTTTTGAACTGGGGGTATTTGCTGAAGACAGAAAAACATTATCAGTGCTATTCCACAGGGTTCTATTCTGGGTTGCCTCCTCTTTGGCATATATTTGTCAGACATGGAAGCTGACATCCAGTGGACTAATTAATGACGATTACAATGTCCTCCCCGCGGTCGAGTGGCATCCGAAAGACATGCGTGAATGGGCATGCCTTCGCTGAAGGTTGGGTGTCGGGCTGGCAACTCGGCACCATAAAAAATTGACTGCCAATCATTAGCAGACCGGAGTTCCGCTGTGGTGACCCCTAACCGGGAAAAGCCAAAAAGACAAACAACAAACTAGGGCCAATTCTGAAATTCTACTCTAATATTCAAATTCACCAGAAAAGGTGGGGTCAAATAGATGCATTGTGTGTTAATCATTTGGAGTAGTTACTTTCATAACTCCTCCATCACCATCATGTAATGTGTAATGTAGATGACATTCCACTTAGACTTGACCCCCATCATCAGAGACAGGAGTACCTATATTGAAAACAAGCTCTACTTGTAACACTGCATAACTATGATGAATAAAAAGCCCTTAAACGTGTACAACTTATCCTTCATGGTATTGCTTCAAGGTCTAGAGAAATTACAGTCATACTTTATTCTTCCATTATTAAGTATATATTTGAATATAATGCCTCCCTCTACTTAGTCTCCTAAATCATGACTCTGTTTGACTTCTGTTGACTAATTAAAGCTATTGAACAGAAGTATCTTTTTTCAGGAGGGAAACCCAGGGATACTGTTTGGTTTCAGTACTTGCACTTAGTCACAAAGTGTCAAATGAAGGTGGACAGTATCAAGCACTGTACCCTGGACTACAGGAAACAAGCTCCTTAGCAGCTTGAACACTTAGATTCCACTATTTATATGCAAATTAAAGGTATACAAAATATTGTGGAGGGGATAAGTAGATTACTTGCAAAACTGTAATTTTCTTGCAAATATAAGACACTGTGGTTTCATAATTGACTTGAGTAACACTTTTTGACATCTATTCTTACAAGATGTTGGGAGCAAATATAAACACTAATGGGAAAGGTCAGAAGGTAGATGTGAGTAGGGAATTGCAGACTGACTGAAGGTAAAAGCTGGCAAATGTAGGTGAACCAACAATACTGTCCTCTTCATTCTTAGCCTAGGCCCTGTTTAGCATATGTATTTCTGATAAAACTCTTAATTAAAGTATTATGTTAAACTATCAAGTTATAAAGACTTGGTCATGGCTGACAACTTTTGTCTCTGGTCTACTTGTTCTTTAATCTCCTTTGTACAATGACTTGCTCTTACTATTTAATTTGCCTACATGACTCATGTGACAATATGTTTCAAAGGTCCTTTCCGTAGTCAGGAACAGTTAGCAAGTGGGATTTAATGAAAAAAATATGTCAAGTTTGTGCACTTTAATGAGGAAATTCAGAGAAAGAAAAAGATGATAACCATTTTCTTCATGCTCCACAAAAAAACTGAATGAGTTTATCAGGCAGTCTTGGATTGGATCACAATATTCTAGCATAGGTAATGCCTTCTTGGATTGGATCACAATATGCTAGCATAGGTAATGCCTTCTTGGATTGGATCACAATATGCTAGCATAGGTAATGCCTTCTTGGATTGGATCACAATATGCTAGCATAGGTAATGCCTTCTTGGATTGGATCACAATATGCTAGCATAGGTAATGCCTTCTTAGATTGGATTACAATATGCTAGCATAGGTAAGGCCTTCTTGGATTGGATCACAATATGCTAGCATAGGTAAGGCCTTCTTGGATTGGATCACAATATGCTAGCATAGGTAAGGCCTTATAAAAACAAAATAGCACAAAAGTCAACTGTGATAAAAGAAGAGTTTACAGACAAGTGACAGCAGTTTATTAAATGGTCCATTTCTGTTCATTAGCTACTTAAATGGCATTATAAAAAAGGCATAGAATGGAAAGTAAATATGTTTGCTGGGAACACAAAAAGGGGTCCAGGCTGAAGTTCCAAGTCTGGTATTATGATCTAAGCATAGTAAGACTGGGTTTGTATGCCTGGGAGTGGATACGGAGTCCATCTTTGCAGAAAATTGGACTACTTCTTCTAAAAAGAAGTAATGTGGTCTGAGATGCTCATGTCAAGAGGAGGCAATGGGTTCAACCCTTCAAAACTATTTAATGGGGTTACATTGAGCTTTGGCATTCCCTGATTTTCTTTTCCTGTTCCAGATTTGTTGGGCCAAGTTGCAAGACTCACAATTACAATGCTCACATTTCAGCTAGAGAGACAGACAAAAGGCGTAAAGGATATGAAAAGACTTTGCATAAAGGATAAGCAGTCAACATTGGGAAGCTTACATTAAAAGCTGAAATTCAAATCAATCTCTGTGATGCAATAGTGTGCAGGATTATACAGCTGGGGGAGAGACAACTTAAGCAAGAAAACTGAAATGACTCATACAGACAATATAATCCAAACAAACATTTGGACATAGTGGCTAGAGTGGTATGCAGGGTTTTGAGCATTGACATACTGTGGGAGGAGCATCATCATTACTAAACAAAAAGTTGTTATCTCTCTAATCAGATAGCTAATAAGAGTACACGTGGAGTGCAGGTTATAATTTGGCAGGCCTCATTTCTTCCTGGTTCTATACAGACAATAAAAAGACGTTACAGAAGAAGTCAACACAAATGCTAACTAATCTTCAGCAAAGCTATATCAATTATAGAATAATTAATATGTATGGTCCTGAAGAAGAAAATATTTAAGTACTACGTACTCTAAAGGGATATGCAAAAGGCATACTTGAAAATGAGAACACTTTAATGCTGCAAGGTAGCTAGCTCAAGGCAAATACTCAAAACTGTTATATTCTCTTAAAGACAATTGCAATGGATTGAAACAACCTACTTAGTGTGATCATAGAAAACAAAACATTGACAAATACAAAGGGCAAACATCTCACAGTGATTATACTGAGTGGGAGTTAAAAATAAATAATCTGTAAGTAGGATGTCATAGAGGTAGGAAGACTGGCAGAGAATGTGGTACAAGACATTTGGGTGAATGCATATTATCTGCCAAAACTTTACATTTATGTCAATTTCAAAAATACCATTGGGAGAAATAAGAAAAGACTGGACCTAAGGGTTGTAATCTCTCCAGTTTTGAATTATGTCAGATATTGGGAAAATCTACTAGCAAAAAATAATAGGATTGTGGAGTGTACAGTTCAGATGTGGTTTTGATGCATACCAGTACTGAACACCTCTTGTAAAGAGTATGGTAAATTAACCTCAGTAACTTATCCTTTCATGGTGATTTAACATCAGTAGCAATGCACCCATTTCTGGAAGATAGGGAGTTTGAAATCAGTCAGGCAGGAATGGTCTGACACATTTATAAGTGTGACATGTCAAATTAGTTTGTTTACTTAGCAATGATTCCATTCACAAGCCTATTACTAATATGATAATAGTTTATGATTTACAGTTTAGTGGCTAGATTGGTACAGAGCTGTTTGGTTAGTTTTATGTTTCTAACCCTGTTATTCCACCCATGCATGGACTTCCTAAACAACCTAAACATCTTACAAAGACACTTATGAGATGGTCATGTGTGAGCCACTCTTGATATGTCTTGAAAAGGTTCCAAGAAAGTAAGGAACATAAGGTGAAGGTAAGAGGGTTAGTTTAGGTAGCAGTGGAAAAGAGACATGACTGATGGGCAAACTAAGGGAAGACAATAATGACAGAAGGATCAAACAGCTAATAGAGGTGGGCATGACCACAAACAGGGGAACACCATGTTGGGGCACAGAATGGGGTGTTCTCAGCTGCAGTCTCTGCCAGCTGAAGATGTATTGGGTGCTGGACACTTGTGGTGGTTGTGATGTTGTTGTTGTCGATGTCACCTGTGGCAGGGGGGGCTGACAGACCTTGCTGGAGGCATGGATGCAGGTAACAATGCTGCTGCATATAAAAGTAACACAATAGGGATAAAAACAAAATAATAACCAAAACATATAATGGAAAGAATAGTGATAAAGAAGGTAGGGGAGAAATTAATGCAAGTACAATGAAAAACTTGACTGATATACATATGTTGGCTATGACACAATTAATCACAATAAACTTGAAAGACCAAAAAACACTTCTCAAATTAATAGAGCTGTTAGCATATTCAGGTTAGAGGGAGACCTGAACCAGCAGCCATCATCACCTGCATTCTGACAGATTGAGGATTAAAGTGATAAGCTTCTTGGAAAAACTGGCAGGATTTCTTAGTCTGAGATACAGTAATGATGACAAATGAGACAGATATACAGATAAAATAAATCATGTTGCTCAAAACACATTTCACTTACAGGTTTTAAGCAAAGGAAACAACTATACTGACAAAGATGTCAACCCAACCAAAAATGTTGATCATACATATTTCCCCCTCCGGTGCTGTAGTTAGTATAATGAGATAGAAAAGCATACTGTAATATTTCATGCTAACTCAGTGGGTGGGAATGACCCAAAGGCATCTTCACAATGTGTGAGCACAGCCTTAACATCCTGAGATACTTCTCCACAAATATGACAAGATGCATGTACAAATATACTAATAACATTAAACAGTCATAATGTTACCGTTGAGGTATTTCAGTTATCAGAGAACTGACAATGGTATATAAACGGTAAACATATTAGTAATGAATCATAATTCTACTTGCATTACACAGGTGGTGATTGCATTTTAATTTCATCAGGATTGACGCACTGTAATAATGACAGTAATGTTTCTTTGTGTGTGTGATACCAGTTGCATGGTTGACAGCCAGGGCTAAAATATTCCAGGCTTCAGTCATATATAGTATGAGCCTTAGGCTATAATCCTTATGGTGGACTGAGAAATATTTCTGATTCCTTCACACACCACTTCTGCACTCTAAAAGGAGCAATATCCTTTCCTTCTTCAACCATGATGTTTTACCTTGAAGTGTCTCAGTAAAAAATGAGAGAATTGGTGCCCAAATAAGGTCTTATATGTCCCATCTGCCACATACTGATGGGCACCAATAAGCATCTCATTTGTCTGACTGATGGCAGGACAGAAGGGACTCATTAAGGTGTGAAACTATCCTTTTATATGATGTTAAGAAACTAGGCACTACTGTAATTGCATATATAGATGGTTAAATGTGAAATTATTGTCTCCAATTCCATGAAGGCATGACCTGCACCTTGCATGTGCAGTGCTGCCTGCAGGGACCAATATATGTCCATGACATTAAGTACAACTGAGTACAAATGATTAGCAGGCTTTTCTCATTGTACTGATTAAGTCATAGAGAAACAATAACGAGTTAAGCCTTAATTTGCATAATCATTGTACCCAGCATGTTAAACATGCATAACATAGGTTCATAGGTGCATACTAGGCAAAAAACCACTGGGTACCTTATAAGCATTGCTGTGCAACACAAATGTGACCCACATATTTGATTTATAAAGACAGTGATTTACTGACTGCCTCTGACCATCAGAGACATAGGTTCCAGACCAGGGATTAATTTCCAATTACACATTCATTGATCCAAGTTGTGTTTAAATAGGGATAAGGAGGAATGCTGCTTCACATGGATGGGGAGTCTGTTCCAAAAAATGGGAATTCTCTGAGAAACATATTTGTCTCTCCAACATGTTCTATTGATGTAGCAAGCAACATGTAGGTCTTTAATCAAATAGTTCTGATGCTGTTTGCTTTGTGAATTTGTAAATGCTTAATCAAAACAGGCTCCAGGGATGCCTTGTATTCCAGGCAAATATAAACTCTCAGAAGTCAGTATGGCACTAAGCAGAGACAGGGCTTTCTTTTTGTAAGGAATCTTTGTGGATGTTCTGTTTGCTGCATGTGTCTGGTCAAGTGCATAACAAAGGGGGAATTATACTCTATGATGAATCTGATAAGGGCCGTGTACAGTAGTATGATGACCTCTCTTGATCTAGATGCCATGCCCTTGCTTATAAGTTGAGTAACATACAAATATTGTCTTACTACCTTGGACATGTGTTGGTTGAAGGCAAGGTTAGTATTCACATGAGTTTCCGGATCCCTGACTAGTGAATCAACTTTTAGGGGGGTTTATTGATGATGTAGTTACCCTGGGTGTCCAATCCCCAAAAGGTACTATAATGCATTTCTTGGTATTGAGTTTTAAGTCATAGATTTAGCACCAAGTATTTGTGTTAAAACTTTCTGAATTGTGTTTTCATCTTGGGGCTATTCAATGACTGCTCCCAGTTTGCAATTTTCTATAATTTTGGTTAGCCAGAGGCCTTTGACATTGGCTTTCACATCCAAGAAATAGATGTCAAAGAGAAGCTGAAGTATGGAGCCCTGGTGGACTCCACTATTGACTGGCCTCTTTGTATAGGTGCCCTCACTGATTTTAACCTCCTGGGTCCTATCAGTGGCCTTACTGATTTTAACCTATTGGTCTTATTATTGGGAGAGCTAGCTATCCAGCATTTTATAAAGGGGTTTGTACCTAGTTCCATACATTTGTTGACAAACACTGAGTGGGTATTATATCAAATGATTTAGTCTGATCTAGGTAGGCAGTATGCACCATTTTCCCCTCATCCATTGCCTTTGCAAACTTTTCAAATAAGCCTACCACATTCAGTAAGCATGAACTTCCTTTGGCAAAGAAAAAACTGAAATACAATCAGTTTCTGGATGTCTCCTATGTTCTTGTTGACGATTTCCAGGATAATTCTTTCCATGGTTTTACAAATAAGACTAGCCAGACTAGATCCATCTTTATTTTCCAGGGTCTGTTGAAGTTTCTCCCTTATGAAAGGGGATAATCATTGCAGTCTCCCATTCAGGTGGCACAAAGCATGTTTTAAGACTATAGTTAAATAATGACTCCAGAGGTCCTGATAAGTCATATTTTAGACTGTTCAGGAGGCATTCTGGGATGCTGTTCGGCCCAGTGAAGCTGTATTCATGACTTTAGCAAGTGCAACAAGTGATGGTTGGGGGTGAGAGTGGGGATAATGTTGGAACTGAATTTGTCCCCTAACAGGTTCGCTATATCACTAGGTTCAATAAATGTGACACCATTGTTCACCAGTTCAGAACATTGCTGTGTGTTATCCTTGAGGTTTCTAACATAGCTGTGAAGAAGATGGTTATCTTTCAACTGGGATGCTCTCTTAACTTCAAATATGTCTTTGCTTGACCTAATTAGCCTTCTTAGTTTCCTATTTAGTTTGATGACAAGAGTTTTTATCTTTATGGGAATTTCCCTTTCTGATTTTTGCCATAGTTTTTAATTTTTGTTGAATATCCTGTTTAATTTGGAATGTGACCAAGGCAGATTCTTTCTGCAGATAGTCCTTGACCTACATTTGGTAGGTACAGCAGCCTCTATGCAGCCATTGACATGGTTGTACAGAGTTATTGAAAGCAATTCAGCACAAGCTCCTGTGTTCTCATGGTTTGGAGGGGCACTGAATTCTAACAAACCATCACTTAATAAAAGGTAATTTGCCATGCAATAGTTCCTAACTGTTACTGGTTTTAATTAAATTATGGAGTTGATATTGATTTTGCAGGAGACAGCTTTAGGGTCAGACCTTACCAGGAAGAATGATGTACAGGCATGATGGCTGGAACAGAACCTAATTACACTATGGAAGAAACCTGCAGAAGTGTGCATACAGATATATAACTGTCATTTACACACATGGCATACTATTTTGTCAAGCTGGATAGTGGTGGTGTTGGGATTTGAAAGAGCTGTGTAGGAACAAGGATCTGTAAAATCAGTTGCAGCTATACATCTGGCACAGGGTCGTACTTACACTGAATATTTTGTCCTTTCTTTATCTGACACCAGCACTGTGGAGCTACCCTCACTTGATTATGGAAGATCTGCAGCCTCTGATAATGATGGCAGAGGTGAGCTGACACAGTTACGTAGTACAGAGTTTGTGTGTGTGTGTGTGTGTGTGTGTGTGTGTGTGTGTGTGTGTGTGTGTGTGTGTGTGTGTGTGTGTGTGTGTGCTCAACAGGGGAAATGTAACCACGGCATCCCCAGTACAGACCTTGAACACATCCTCTGTAGATGTGGATACCCAGGCTACCCATATCTCACAGGAAGAAGATATTAATGGGAACAGTTCTGATCAGGGATCCACACAGTGGGGTGGGCAATGGTGCTCACTGGAGTCATGTTCACTGCCTTCCTAGAGGATGCTCTGTCAGTCACTTCAAATCAGCCTATCTACAGGGCTAGAGTGGAGGCATATTCTATTATCACAACATCTATTGAATGATGTTGACTCTCTGATGGTAGTTTCGGTGAATATAGAAAGTTCAAAAACTTCCCATCAAAATGACCTGATATGGACATAACAAACCATTTCTTTTTTTTTGTTTGTTTGTTTATTTTTTCATGGGAATGTCCCCCCCCCCCCCCCGATGACACTCTGAGGTTGCACAACAGTAAAGAAAAAGGTAAACTCCACTGTTGGCAAATTTTGTTTCGCTGAACAGCATTCGCACATTTTACATTCAGCAAAACTAACCCAGTATGTATAATTGCTTGGATGAACATACACAGGAATGTGCAATGTGTTCTCTGGCTTGCCTACCAGGGATGAGGGGCTATCAATGGAGGTGGCAGGCCATCCCAATCACAGATGGTAGCCAACATGGTTGTGGATGACCAAGATCTCACTATTGCAATGTCAGCAATTTCACAGCAACGCCTGTTGTGGAGGTGTCTACTCCCAGAAGAGGTCCCCATGGTCAAGGTTTTCAACATGGTGTCACATCTCATAGGAGACATTGCTCAAGGTCATACAACACAAAATTAGCTAGCCATCTAATGCATCTTCTGTAGAGTCAAACCTCATGGGTAGGGGCATGTATGGAATGTTGTAACTGCTGCCATGCATGCCCTGGACCTGTCAAGCAGACTAAGCTACAGTGCTGCAACTACTCTGGGGTGACATAGTAATGGTTGTTGGGCTGCGGTCCTCCCTCCTCCATCAAAAAAATAGGGGAAAAACCATATTAAATTAATTAAGAAAGTCAACTATTATTTTTAAATAATAGTTGACTTTCTTGTCTTTCTGGTTTTCTGTTCTGTTGCAGCTCCTCAGAACTCCACACATGTGCTTAGCTCCAAGGAGAACATAAACAAAAAACAAAAACAAAAAAATGAAAAAGAAAAGAAAACTAAAATTGCTTTAGCATAATCTGGTTGTCGAGCTGTTTTAAAAACACCCTAACAATAGGCCTAGCTAAGCATTATCAGGTTTGAACAGTTTAAATTGCGACCCATAGAAGAACTGCGTTTATTGGCCTACAGTATGTAGCAGC